>NC_022034.1:30200535-30214557 GCF_000317375.1 Microtus ochrogaster | reverse complement strand
TGGTTATTTACGCCGCTTACAATTCTCCAAAATAAATGTACTCATAGATTTAGGTTCAAAACCTATGTTATCAGAAATAACTTACCAATTAAAGTAGACTATGTACATGAATAGATTTAAGGTTGCTAACTTGGTGCTAGAAGTCAAATCCAAGGCTTCACATATGACAGGCAAGCGTTGTGCCACTGGAGCCATACCCGAAGCCTCTGGAATAGTTTGCGTTTTTTTCTACTCATTGATTTGTTAAGTTTCCACTGTTCAGACAACGAGGTGGTGCATCTAATTGCTTCACAGATGAGGCTCAGGTTGGAAGAAGCAGGTAGAAGACTTCATAGCAGGCACACTGATTTGCTCACTTTGACTTGAATTGTATGTTACAGAATAATTAAAAACAGCAACATTTTCTTGCCTGGGTGCTTAATCTCATTTTACAATAAAAAAATTGGAAAAATGCTAGCTGCCACCATCACTGGCTACACTTTTGCAAATACTCCCAGTGGTATGGGGTGCTGATGGAGATTATGGAGCCTAAAGATAACTCCTGACACTTTCTACTGAGTCCACTGTAGTCATAAAGGAATGAGAAAAAATGTATCATTCCTGTTCCCATAAAGCTCACTAATATTTAGAATGCCTTTGAAAAGCTGTACTAAAAATTTTATACACAAACATAATTTATTATTATATTTGAAAGGAGCAAAAGATCTTAAACTAGGTGTGCACTAATCATACAAAGAATAAGAAATGGAAATTTACTCTTTACTCAAACACAAAAACAGCTTTGAGTCCAGTGATAAATTACTTTAGGGTCACGCATGCCTAGTTTACCTGGACTCCCCCCACCCAATCAGGTCATTCTGTGTATCTGAAGTCCGTCACTTCTTAATGTTTTCAATGGCCATGAAAACAACTTACCTACTACAGGAGTCCGACATGCAACTGGAGAGGATGTGTCTGAATAAAACGAGCCACTCTGTTTCCGGCTGCTGTCATCTAAAATGTTAAGTGGATCATGAATATCACTGTAGGGAGGCAGTGAGCGAACGCTGCTAATGACAGAGACGTGTTGGTTCACCATCGATCCCAGCCTGTGAGTCTCCGAGTAGTTTACAGTGTTTCCATAGTATCCTAGAACAGAACAAGTTGAGAATATTCTGTTTGCTTACTACTGAATCACCCCAGGAAAGGTGAAAGCACCAACGTAGTTGGGTATCATCTTAAAAACATCAAATGATCAATATCATTTCTATTAACTTGAGAGTTGGACTCACACTTTTAGGTAGTATGATTTAGTATTATATTTTTGAGTTAAAAGGTAACTGACATTTTACTGATTTTGAGACTATACCATTGTCATATTTTCTTTATCTATCTTTACCATGTTTTTATAAAGCATGTTTATGAAGAAAGCCACAAGTACTGTTATCCCTTTAAAGCTTACTTCTCAAACACAAATTCTATTCACAGAACTATGTTCCTGGCTGAAAGACTGGGCTACACCTAGGAGAATCTTTTTAAAAGTTTAATGAATTCACAGGTCTTTCAGTTTTCTTAACTTCAGGGTTTTGTTTTCAATTAAACAGGGAATATTGATTTTAGCACCAGTCTTATGTGCTGCTAATACTCTGGAAGACATAGCTTCCATAGAAAATGTTGTCAAAGGAAAAAAATAGTCTTATTTGTAGGTATCTGGCATATGTTTTGACTGTTTTCAAATCATTTATGATAAACTTTAATAAATACACAAGAATTAATTGAGTGTGCCAGACCATTCTACAAGAGCTAAAATTTCGTGGGTTTTTTTTTTCTTTCAGTTTTTACTTGAAGGTGCATTGCTCAGCAGAGGTGATACCCCATATCAGATTGCTCAACTGCCTTCTCCAAAGCCAGGAAAACGTCTTTAAAAGTTATATACCATTAGGAGAATTAGAAGGCAAAGGGGCTCCTTGGCAGCTGCCAGCTCCTGCATTACTAAGGAAATTGAAGCTTCCTGTGCTCAAAAACTGCATGCCATGTGACTCTTGCGTGTGTGTGGAGGGTCCATAGCTGGAAGGTGGCCTGGGATTGTATGGAGACCCGGCACAACTGCCACCGAAGAAGTCTCTAGAAAGCTGTTGTTCAGTCCAGGCCATGCATCGCCCATGTTCTGCACGGTGAGGGAAGAGGCTTGATGCAGGGTGAGACTGTGTCCTAAACACAGTCTGATAGTTGGAGTTGGTCCCATACAAGTCATGGTTGGTTGCAGGGAGGGTAGGATAAATTGGCTCTGGATACGTTGAGCAGTGTGTTGGAACTGGGAGAACTGAGCCCACACTTGGGGGTCTGCCTGCCATTGGCCCTTGGTTAATGACGCTCCCTCGGCTTGCCATGGCTGGAGAAATAGGTGGTGTCATCAGATGGCCAGTGCTCTGCGAAAGCTCTATTTGACCTGGAGAAAAGAAAAAGAGTGAGAAAATTCTGTGAGCAGCCTGGTAAGCAGACAGGACTATGACTTTAAAAGTATTCAAACGATTTATGAAATTTGTTCCAACTTAGTAATTCCTACTTTTTATGAATAGCTGAATGGGAGAATATATAGGCACACGTATATTCACCACACAGCTATATTTCACAGCAGTGGTAACATGGAATTGGTAAGAGTAAAATCTAGGATTGTTTCATTTTCTCACAGGGTAGGGGAGGTGGGGAGGATTTGGGATAATCTGAGAGGAGTTGGAAGGAGAAAGGGGAAGGGGAAGAATGTGATCAAAATATATTGTATGAAAAAAATTATTTTTTTGGGGGGGGGCTTTTCAAGACAAGGTTTCAATGTATACCCTTGGTTAGTCCTGGAACTTTGTAGACCAGACTGGTGAAAAATATTTTTAATTAAAAAAAAAAGGCACAGGTAGGATGGGCAAAGGAGCATGATGCCTACACTGTACTATAATAAAAATTGCAGTACTCATTGTTTAAGAGACAGTTGAAAACATCATGGATACACGACTGTCAAGCAATGGGATTTACAAATGTCTCCAACTCCCTGGGCTTTCTTTGGTATAATTAAGCCATGGTGTTACAAGGCTTCTTTTGTCTTAAAATTCTGCATGCCCAATGAATTAATGTACAAAATGGGACTTTTATAAAGCCCATGAGCCAATAAGCATATTTAAAATATTCTCTGACATCTAGTTCATATCACTGAAAATACATTTTGCTGCAAAGCATAAAATTATTGTATAGCGGTCCTTCAGCCAAAAATCAAATAAGCAACCCAGTTTTTAAAGGCAGAATTTTGGGCACAGCTATTATCCAGGCCCACATCCTGGGACTGGGGTTGGCCCAACCTAACATCTACCCCATTTATGTCCTGCTCATGAAGGGACTGATCCTGTGGAAGAATACCCGCAGGATCTCCATGACTGAGGAAAGTGGCAGGATATCCCAGAGAAGTTTTGGTAAGGGTCCAGTGATGATGGTGTACCAGACACCACAGACCTTGAATCTGACCAATGACTCATTGCAATGAACATTTGCAAGTAAAGCTGAAAAGCATAGACTGTGTGAGGAGGTGTTGGAGAGGCAGGATGGAATTAGAATGCATGATGTGACATTCCCAAAGAATCAATATAGGAATTATGTTTTATGTTTTTTTTTGAGATCATTTTTTTTATTAAGAAAGAAAAAAAAATTTCCGCCTCCTCCCAGTCTCCCACTCCTCCCACTCCTCCCCCCTCCCAACCTCCCTCCCTCCTAACCTCCCCCCTCCTCTCCTCCTCCCTCTCGAGTCTGAAGAGCAGCCAGGGTTCCCTGCCCTGTGGAAAGTCCAAAGTCCTCCCCCCTCCATCCTGGTCTAGGAAGGTGAACATCCAAACTGGCTAGGCCCCCACAAAGCCAGAACAAGAAGTAGGATCAAAACCCAGTGCCATTGTCCTTGGCTTCTCAGCAGCCCTCATTGTCCGCCATATTCAGAGAGTCCGGGTTTATCCCCTGCTTTTCGAGTCACAATCCTTAAAAGTAGAATCTGAAAAATCTGTCAGTTGAAATGTTCTTTGTGTTAATAGTTCATATACAGTAAGGGATTTTAATTTTACTTAAAGTGCAATGCAGTGTATTTTTTTTATGAAGTAAATAATTTGGTGTCAAAAGAAGAAAGAAAAAGGCTGGGTTTTGCTGTAAAACCCAGCCCGGATTGAACTCGTGACCTTCTTTCCTCAGTTCCCTGAATGCTGGGAGTACAGATGTCTGCCATCATGCCTGGAAAGCAGCCCACACTTTATCTTCAAAGAATCTTAAAGATTTTAATGCATATCTAAGATAGGTTTTCTTCCATTAGATGAAGAGATGCTTTCTTGCTTCTCATATGAGTTATTGTTAGTATGTGATAATCTCATAAGTAATGTATAAATATAAATAGTATTGCAAAAGTGAGAAATCTAAACTCATATGTTTAAAAAACTTTTTTTTTCTTTTACAATATTTCTCCTTGGTATTCCTGGGTTTGGAAGTGTCGAGAGAAAAGAAGGAATTGGCCCACTGTGGTGGGCTGGAAGCTACGTGTGCTTTCTTGTTTCTCCGCATACCTGGGAGTGACATGTTCTCAGCGTTCTCAGATGGGAACTGGTGCAGAGCAGGCGGTATGGTTGCAGGCTGGCTGGAAGGCAGAGGGATGTAGGCTGTCTCCACGTGGCTTTCATTCTTCACGGTGTCATTGGAAAATGAGCTGCCCTTATTACGGTTGGCCAGAAAGCACGAGCTCGGGGAAGCCAAGAAGGCAGCTTTACTCGCATCTGCAAATGGTATTAGTATTTTAAAGTGACAAAGAGGAGATTGTGAAATGCTCTTCGTGGACAAGGCCAAGCAAAAGACCCTGAAAGTGGATCTTGGTTGAGCAATGAATCTGGAAAGTCCTGTATGATATTTTCCACAGGAGACAGGCTGGAAGACTTTGATATTGTTGGCAGTGGGTTTGCGAGTTGGGTATTTGTGGATGGGTATATTCTGAAGGGCACTAAACAACCCATTCTGGGCTAAACAGGTTTCAGAATGCAGACTTCTCACCTGAAATGGGTTATCCTTCTCCCATCTCCCATTGCGTTTCTATGTGGCATTGCTACATGTGTTGTTTGGATTACAAGAATTTTTTGTGGGGGTAGGGGTATGGCAGATGCTTCTCTAACTTCATCTAAAGTCTCAGAAATTAAGAAGGTTAAGTTGCGTAAACTTCCAGCTTCCATCGAGAAGCTCACTGCTGTGTCTAAATGGAGGGGAAAGGGTATTACTCCATCCTGGGTCCAGGTACGATACTAGCGGTGCTAAGCTGGGAGGAAAATTAAGACTAGAGAAAGCCCCCATGTGTCCCTGCAGATCTTTAAACGTGGGTTTCGATAAGGAAACATGGACAGTATAATAGTTGTTTAAGTTACCTGAGTTCTTCATGTATTTGTCCAATAAATTCTGTAGTTCCTGCTCTTTGTCATTGTTAAATTGAGTCTCCATGGCCAGGAGAATGTATTCATCCAGAAGCATCCGGATCAGGTGGAAAGATCCTTGTTTATAGAAGAGGGGGCGTGCACAGAGAGAAAAGGGGGGAAGGGAGGAAAAAGGGAGAAAGAGGGAGAAAAAACTTATCTTTGTGACCATCTCACCACACTTTACAAGGAACAAGTGAAATAAACAAACACGTGTTGGACTTTAAATGACCCGCTAAGACCAACATGCTTCACTTGGGTCTCTAATCTTTCTGTGTACCTCCTGCTCAGCTCCCTGTGTGCACTGTCCTGCCAGTCCTTCGGCCACTAATTACATCAAAGGGAAACGCGGATGAAAGTGAGACAGGCTTTATGCTTTAAGAGGGCACACACCGGAGCATGATAAGCTTTAGCTAGGGAGAATGAGCTCTCTTCTGCTTGATTTCTGTTTACATTGTACTAAATAATTAGACGGTGACCAACGTTCTCTGAAATTTTTATCAAATAAGATGTCTTTCTAGCTTGAACCATATTTGATTTAAAAATAAAAGCCAATGAGTGATTTTCATGTGAAAGACAGACCTGGGAACTTTAAAGCTCTTTGAACTGTTCAACCATTTTCCTAACAAAAGTTTTCCCTTTATACTAAAGTCAGACCAGCGCTGTGCATTTTAAGAAATTTTAAAAATATTAAAAATATTTGAAATGATAGACTATATTGTTTTTGACTTGGCAACACATTATTTGACTTCTATTCTTTTGAACCCTAGATGAAACTTTAGTTGACTCAAATCTGTTTTGTAATATGAAAAGTTCTTAAAAACCCAGCCCACTGTCTATATATTTAGTATTGTAACTGAAAATTAGTGAGCTCAGAAAGTTTAGGGCAAACAAGATACCAACATTTTGAAAGAGCTAACTACCCGATTTATATTGCTGGTTTAAAAATCAGGCAAGACAGTTCAACACTTAGGAACCTGTGCCTCCTAAGTTACACATGGATTCTTCAAGTGCAGCTGTGTGGATCCTGGGGAAAGATGCAAGAGGCAGCTTTATTACACAGTGAGTAGAGCCTCTGGGGAACTGGGTTGCAGTTATTGCTTTTACTTGTTTGTTTTATGAAGAAAATCTATGCAAGCACCTCTATGCATGGTTTATGTAGGGAAAAGTGTTTTTATTTAGACCACCTCACCTAATACCTATATGTTATGAAAAGAATATTCCTCAGACTGGCTTAGGGAACACTAAAGAAATCCTCAAGGAAAGAAACAGAGTTAGGATTTGAAACTGCAGGGATCTGATTCCAGAACCGCAGCTCATAACTACCATTCTCTGCGTGGTTGACATTCGTGGTTTTGAGAAGGTAAAAAAAAAAAAAATCAGTATAAAGGCACTGAAAATGGGTGAGCGGAAGAATGGGTGAGATGATTCAGAAACCAATCATTATAAAGCACACGGAGTACCAAAACTCGACGCGTTGTTTAAGGTGAGGCTGTGCATTACACGGGCACCGAAAAAGCTCCACTTCAGCAGGAAGTCCTGAGCCCTCTTCTTCAGAGATCTTCCATTCTGTTTGCTTGTCTGAAAGGAAAAGAGCAAAACGAAGCTATGAAACCTGCTGTCACTGGGCGTGAGTCCTGTCCAGATGAACAGCAGATGAACTGCCCGACGAGCAGATAGTGTGACTATGATTTGTCCAGCAAGTTTTAACTTCAGCCTGTGGATAGTATTTTGCTTTGGTTTTATTTTGCTTTTGCTTTTGTTTTGTTCTGTTATTTTGTTTTACAATTTTAAAGACACTATATCTTTATTCTTTATAGCTTGGTTTCCTATCAGAATTAGATTATAAAATGAAATTTACAGTGTATTTTTATCTTCACTTGTTTTTGATAAAGCTTTAAGAAGGACAGAAGGCAAGGTATGAAGTGAGGGTTTCACTTTTCTGTAAATGATTAACAGACTTCTCTGGCACTGAACGAGAGTCTGTTTTCCTTCCCGAACAAAAAGTCCCCAGACTATAACCAGTCTCCTTGATATGGAGTGGCTCGCGCCAGCTAGTGAGAGACATATTTGTTCTCAATGCCTTTCTTCATGATGGATGACTTGAAGGTTAACTGAAAGAGTTGAAGAAACCAAATAGAAAATGTAAAATTGTGACCTTTCGGAATCAGAATTTTAGTGCATAAAAATCACAGTTCCAATAAGTATAAAGAAAATTTGCTTCTTTGGAAAGATGCAAATCTTTCCAGTTCTAAGTTTATCTTTAATTAATGCTGTTGTTCAGTCATAACTGTATAAATTGATGATAGAGAAAAAAAATACTATCCCTGAACCTGTGATTAAGAAAGAATCAGAACTGACTCCGTGTTCAGTGCTTTCAAACTGGTTGTATTCCTAATTTTAATATTTGGGTCATTCAATTTTATAGGGTAGCAAAAACTTTACAAAGAATTTTAATATTTTAAGACCAGCAAACAGGCCACAAAATCTCATTATGGCATTGTTGAACAAAGCATATTTTAGTAGATGCTCCTTCTCCTCATCTCTTCCCCTTAGCTGCCACACTTGAACTCCCATAATTCCACCCTCGTCTCTTATCTCTCTCATGTGCCACGAATCCTTTTCTCCACCTTCTCCTTTCTCATCACCTGTTTTTCCCCTTCTGCCTTTACCCACAGTTACATGTAATGCGTACACAGTGTCAGACTCCATCTCAGGCTCATCTGTGAGGAAAAACACATGGTTTTGTCTTTTGGAGCTTGGATCACTTCACTTGATACTATGTTTCCCAGATCCAGCCATTTTCCAAAAAATTTCATCTTTCCTAAAAGAAAAAATTCCACTGCATATACGTGCCACATTTTTCGCTATCCATTTATCTGTCGATTGCCATCTAGGTTGGTCCCAGTTCCTTGTTATCACAAATAAACAAATTACGGTTTAGAAATACACAGTGCGGACCTTTTCCACACCAGTCAAAAAATACAGCCAGTTTAGGATTTTTTTTCTTAAAAATACTTCCTGAATTTTTCATAAAATTACCTTAATAACTCTCTGCTCCACCACAGTATCCAACCACTCAATAAATGCCTCGACCGTAGCGTTCTTCTTAAGGAGATCCTTCAGTTCGTGGAACACAGTGATAGAATCATCTACCATGTCAAAAGGAAGAGAAGGGGGAACAGTAGGAGAACACACAAGAGTTGGGAAGAGGAAGGGAATCAATGGGAGTGGGAGGAAGAAGAAGGGTAATTAAGGATAAATATGATCAAAATACATTATATGCATAGAGGAAAATCTCATAACAAAACTTGCTACTATGAATAATTAGCATTGTGGTAAATAAAAATTAAAATATACCACAACTACTTTAAACCTAAGACAAAACTTTGAGCTATAAATCAATAGAAATGCGGCATAAAGAGAGATGGATCAATGTATGTTAAATGCATTAACTTCTTATCGTTTTAATAGTAACAAAAATGCCTAACATAGTCATCAGTGTATCTGTTTCAGGATATACTGAAATATAGGTTTATACTTTATATGTGTACATTTACACATGTTCTTGATAGTAATAGTTAATATGATGAATATTCCTTTTTAAATCAGTCCTTTGATTTATTGAAAATAACTCATTAGCTATACAGAAAGCTAATGAATGACCTAGGCTAGGCTTGTTGGTTTTCTGATTTCTGAAAGACTATCTTCTACAAATTAAGCTCTGTACTGCAGAACTGAACCATTTACACAGATAACATCTCTCAAAAAATTTAAAGGGACAGTCTAGGATTATTATCTTGTTGAAGGGTTGCAGTCTTATAAACCATGGAATTAATAGAGCTAACTGAAATGAGGCTTGATGCTGGACTCCAAGATCAAGCCATTGCCATGTTCTGTAGGAAGCTGCAGGGTCTGTCTTAGCAGACAGAAAGTAAGGGGAAAATAGGCTGCTGCTATACCTTAGTATTGAACCCAGATGCTTAACCACACACATGGGTTTGGCTAACTTGGTCAAAGCATCTAAGCCTGACTCAGATCTGTATTTTTAATAGCATTATGTTAAAGCACAATCTTTATGTGTGTCAAAAGCAGTATAATGACAGGAACATAGGACACAAGCAAATATTATTGTATCTCATATAAAAGTGGAGGCAAGTTCAGAAAACTCAAAGCCATGTGGATCGTTTCCTGGTTACTTATGTTTTCGTTGTTTCTGGACAGTAAAATGATCAGTTACTTTCATTTTCTTCAGTATTTTCTACAGTAAGTATAACTTTTCAATGAGGACAGTTTTTGTTTGTTTGTTTGTTTTTAATTAAAATGTTTCCATAAGACTTTCTCCAACAGATGTCATTTTGTTGTCAGGGACATTTGGTATCTTCTAGAGACATTTTTGGCTGCCACAACTGGAGGGACTGTGCTGTTGGTGGCACTTAGTGCACAGATGCCAATGATGCCGATAAATGCCCTATAAAGATGGCACAGCCTCCCTGCCCCTAGTTATCTACCAAAGGGCCGGTAGTGTCAAAATTAGGAGACTCTGTTTTTAGCTAAACAGACTCACGTTCACTGTAGATGTCAGACTCCGTGTCTGTACTGCTGGGTATGGTGAGAAGCGCCTGAGATCCGATGCTGTTTAAGTCAACCTTTTCTATGTCTGATACCATGGAATTCACCACATGCTGGTCAAAGAGAGCTGGCCTGGCAATCTGCACATAGACAGGAAAAGACACTAAAGTGTGTCAATTATAGTCTATCAGAGAAAGTCTTTAGTTTTGATAAAAGTAGCTTCTTGAAGGAAGACAATCATAAATAACTTTGGAGGTTATCTCTGTATAAATACACTTTTGTATGTATTTGTTTGCATGTCTCTCTGTGGGGGCCAGAGGTTTACATTGGGTGCCTTTCTTAGTTTCTCTCTACACTATTTTTTGAGACAAAAATTCTCATTGAACCCAGAATTTACCGATTCAAGTACACTGACTGGCCAGAAAGTCCCAGGGACCCTCGTTGCTCTGTCTTCTCTGCACCGGCTTTATGAGTATAAGCTGCTGCTGCCATGCCTGACTTTTGTGTTTGTGTGAGTGTTCATCCTTACGTTTGTATGGAAAATACTTAATGACTGAATTATCTCCTCTGCTCAAACGTTTTCCTCATTTTAAAATAAAAAGTAATAACTGAAACTCATGGTCATCTTTAAAATAGATTTGAAATTTTATTTGAGGTTTAGAAGATGGAAATACTATTTTTGATCTATCATCACAAAGCAAGGGTGATTAAAATGATGATTATTTTAAAAATAACATCTTAATGTTACATTTTTTTATCTGGACCTATCTAACTAGTTTTTTGTTTGTTTGTTTGTTTTTAATTTGGGACACTGAAAACCTTCATAAAGGCAACAATTAAGTGACAGTGACAACTGTATGTGGTTTTCCTACTTATGAATTAATTTCTTGTTCCATATTTGACAGTGACTGTCGGTAGCAGTTCAGAGTGAAGAGGGCTTGGAGGTTTAATAACATTATATGTAGCACAGTCAGGCTGGGTAGATGGCTCAGATGGTAAGAACACGTATTGTTATTCAAGAGGGTTAAATTAGATTCCCAGTACCTATGTCAGTCAGTTCACCACCACCTATAATGCTAACTCCAGGATATCCAATGCCTCTGGCCTCTACAGATACCTGTACTTCTCTGCACATACACAGACACATTCATACTCACTTTAAAAGATAAACGTAAAAAAGGAACCACACAGCCTCACTCCTCACAACTTTAACTTATACCAGTTGGTATCTTGCTTTTGAGATTGCAGTAACATTATTTTTATTTTGAAATAAATTAAAATCACGAAAGCATCGCAAAACCAGAGTAGAGAATTAAAGAATGCTCTCCATCCAACTTCTTATCCTACTATACACATCATCTCACATGGGCATTGTCTATTTCCAAGAGCAGGATATTAATCCTTATACTATACAGTTAGCTAAAATACAGACACACAGATATAAATCTTTATCTCTCAGGTCTAGTATTTGCCCTAGGTTTCACATTACATCTTGATGTTGTGTGCTTGGTTTCCTTCAAATTGTGAAAGATCCTTAATTGGAAGAGTCCCTTTGATTTGGGTGACTCAAATTCTTGGAGGACCCCATACCTGAGCAAGATGCAAGAAAGATGTCTGTCGCTTCAGAGAGGATACAAATCTTCGCACGATGGGAATTTTCTTGTCAGTAAGGGCTTCTGGCAAGTTTTCCAAGGATGAAACAACCCACTGTTCCCAATTTTTAGCAAAATTTCTTATGTCTGCTAGCAAACTAAAAAGAAAACTCTGGGTTAACTTCTACACTGTTCAAAAAATGTATTGAATATCTACATTTCTATGGATGGATCATGTTGGTTAGGACTTCTAAAATCATAAATTCGGAGGCAACAGACTTAGCCTAGAGCTGCTAATATATGATCTGAATTCAAAATGATCAATTCCCTTAAACTCCAGTTCCCTCACCTATTTAATAGGATAAAGAATAGTAGTTGGCTATGAGATTGTTTTAACTCATGGAAAATGCCCTCGTTTGATCCTATCACAAAATCAATAGGTACCTTATTATTAACTCATAACTCATTATTTTCTGTGAAATACATTTCTTGGAAAATTATGTCAGCTTTTTATTTTGTATTTTGACTTCTTAGATGAAAAATATATTGACATGACATTTTATGTGTTTAATCAGTTTTATTAATATATTCTTATCATCCCAATCTAATTTTATTTAACAGATGACTCTATACTATTAATAGAGTCAACTTAAAACTGCAAATTGTTTCAGCATATATGTAAGAACATATAAATGTTTAAAACTCTAAAATATTCATATTTGTTTCACAGAAGCAGTCTAAGTATAGCTTATGTGGTTTGTACATGGGAAGCAGTGATAAAACGTAATGGAAAGACTAAGCAACATGGGGGGTCAAACTCTGGAGTTTAGCTACCTCTGGGACATCAAGTGAACTCTCCACTTCTAGCTTTCCCATTTGGTAATTTTGGATTATAATATCTACTATTGAATAGTATTTAAGCATTTACTTATCAGTCAATGACAATGAGTCTAATAAATAAATTGCAGTGTTCTCTGGGTGAAGGGAAAGTATGTCTTAAGAAGAAAGTGCCCAACTGTATGCACTGATGTGGAAATGTTCTCAGAGGAACTGCTTTAATGTTAATATTGAGTTTTTGGTTTTTCAATTGTGTATAGTCAAAGGTATTTTGAAAAATATGATTTAATAAAGCTCAGCTGTTTCTAATGTTAGAAATAGTCACCTAACTAGTTGCTTGTCATTAAGAATAGCCATTGGGCCATAATACAAAATTGCCGTGTATAACTAACTCGTGCAGATTATATGCCTAAAGTGTTCCAGGGATAACTAAAAGAAACTATTGACCAGACCAAGGCCAATTATTATGTAAAGATAGAAAGCATTCTGATGAAAATATGTATTTTTGTCAAGCTGTATGCATTGAGTATGCATCAAGGCATAAATTAGTTTGTGTTATCTGCTTAAAAATAACTTAAATTATTTTACAGACTGTTTTCAAGAGAAAATTTTGTTTGTTTCCCCCCAAAGTTATATCTTCACCCTAGAAATGGCTGTGTGAAAAATCTCCCCATATATTTTAAATACAGCATTTAAGATCTTAGTTCTTTGCTGAAAGACAGTTGTAATTTCATTATGCTACTTTCCAACTTTGTAGAATAAATTAAAGTTAATCATAAAAGTACAATAATTTAAGATTTTTTTCTTTATTCTTGAAATTCAAAGTCATTTTGTTTTTTCATTAGCGTCGTATATGACGTGAAGCTGCCATTCTTCTGAGGACCTGTCAGGTTTTATTAGCTTAACATACCTTTCAGGCATTTCTTGCATCGTTGCAGGAATGAGGACATCTGTAAGAACCTTAACCAAAGCAAAATAGGGTTAACATAAACCTTATTTATGTTAACAAATTGCAATCAGAGTTTTGGGGAACGAGCTTGTGTTTTACTACCAAGGTTTAGGCAGAATTGAGACTGAGCCTGGGCCTCTAGGATGAAAGAGCTTCATTCCCAGGACCAAAAATGATTATTTCTAAGGCCAGGTGCACTATGTATTAATTACATTTACTTGTTACTTTCCTAGAGAATAGCATTATTCCTTTCTGAAGGTTAGATATTTCTCCCACAAGAGTGGATATATGTGATGTGTCTGCAAACATAGGAGACGGTCAATCAACAGCCCTAGTGAGAATTACCCATGAATTGGCCTTGTTAATCCCTCTCTGTTTTGCAAACTAGAAGCTGGATGCTCTCTTTAAGGGGGAAAAGACCTCAGAGATCTCAGCTTGAACTGTTTTGTTTACTGGGCCCTCTGTGCCTTCCTGGTTCTATCATGAGGAAGAAAACTAAATGTTCTTATTGATACTTAAACCAGAAATTTTTGCATCGGGCTGAAATTTTAAAAATGATTCTCTCTCTCTCTCTCTCTCTCTCTCTCTCTCTCTCTCTCTCTCGTGTGTGTGTGTGTGTGTG
>NC_022034.1:30155059-30200435 GCF_000317375.1 Microtus ochrogaster | reverse complement strand
GAGAGAGAGAGAGAGAGAGAGAGAGAGAGAGCTATTTCTCAGAAGAGCTGAGCTGTCATCCCAAGAACATTGCTCTGACAGCTGTGTACCTGAGCCTAGGTCTCTCCTGTGTTCACTCAGAACTACCTCTCCTCTCCTACCGATTGCTTTCCCAAGTGGTAAGCATTACAGACAATCACATAATGCAAACTGAACCTTTCTTTGTAAATATTGGCATTTATTCAATAAAAAAACAAAACCAAGACAGTCCTTGCTCTCTCTTGTCCATCAATGTGAGCTTGAAGTGGAGGTGAGAAAACCCTGCACTTAGCTCTGCTTTCTCTTATTCTGTGGTTACTGAGCAGAGAAAGAAACTGTGGCCCCTAACTTCTTATCCTCAAGTCAATCTGTCAATCGTTTGTAAAGCTGCCTCTCAGTGATGTAGCTGGTGTCTCCTCTAGTTTTCCAAAAAGCTAAGAATAAAAAAGTAACTCATTTGCCCAACGTGTTTAAACTTTTATGCAAATGTTCTCAGATTATGTTTTCAAATGATACTTTTTGTTTTTCCATATGACAACTTAACAGGCAAATGCAGGCAAGATGATTTTAAGGTGCAATATCATTTCACCCTTCATTTGGGCTTTCTTACTTCTCAGCTGTGGAAGATGTTCTTTTCCTTCCCACTAAATATTTGGCCAGATCAACCTGGCCATCTGTTCCAGGATCTCTTGCAATGATTCAAAAGAAATCTGTGGACTCTTACTAGGTTAAGGACAGAATTGGACATTAATTTATTCAAGCTAGAGATTTTCAAGGTGTTAATCCTATGAGGGTATCTAATTCTGCTTTCTCCTGAGAAAGCCAATGTTGTAGTATGTTAATATGAAAACATAAAGGTAACAAAATTTAATGATTTTTCATATATTAGCCATCTTATTTTGGATTGTCCTTAGCTGTAAACAAAAAATTAAGCTGGTTTTGTTTACTGTAAAAAGTTTTTAAAATAATCGTGACTATGTTACAAGCATTCAGGGTGTCATTTAAGGAAATAAATTGTTCATGCTTAGGGCACCCCAAGGAACTTACCTTATAAAGAATTGAGTCACAAACACAGAAAATGTCAATGATAACAGGATTTTCTAGCAGGGGAAGGAGATGGTCAGGCATTCCTTGCCAAAAGTGGAGTAAGAAATGCTGGATCTAGTTGTAGAGCAAAGAGCACATTAACTTATTAAGAACAGGATGTGAATGCTTGCATAATGCCACAGAGAAGCATTCTGTCACCTCACCTCTTCAAAGTTTCCATTGATTGCGTTGTCAAGGATGCACTGGCAGTGAGTTTTGTACATCATTATGAGAGTATCAACCTATGTTAAGGAAGAAAAAGCTTAACTAAAGAATCTTTTAAAAATCAATTGTTTGTTTCTTTCGTACTTTGAAGTTCCTGTTTTAGACCAGACATTTTATTCAATGCAGAGGACCTGGAATAAGGAGCAGATCCTTATTTCAAGATACCTACCCAATGAAGAAAAAAGATGAGGAAATTGGTGACCTGATGCCATACGACATGCTAAGATGCAATATGATACAACAAGATTGTGATGAGAGCATTTAAAAAGGTAGTAGCAAGGAAACTATTGACTGAAATATCATTTAATTTTCTGCATAAGACAAAACAATGTTTTATTGGAAAAACAGAATGTAAGATCTCAAAATGCATCAACTTGTTGTTGTTGAGACAAGGTCTTGCTTTGTAGCCCTTGCCAACTTTAAATTCAACTATAATTCAACTTTAAATTAAACTATATGGACCAAATTGACCTTAGACACACACAGCCTGCTTCCTCCTCCCAAGTGCTAGAATTAAAGGTGTCTTACCACACATCTGGACTAAAATACATCAACTCTTTGCATGTTAGGAACAGTGTAGTGTAGTGGTTTCAGGTGTTAATTTTAATAAAATTTTTAATAAAAATTCTAAATGAATTAACACTGATTAGTATGTGTTTTAAAAATGGTGTTAGCTCTTTGGATCACAGCAGCCTCTATGGTGATGTGGTCATTGTCTGTCCTAACATTTTGTGTTTTGCCTCTTTTTCTGGGGACAGCATAGGTCTTTATGGTCTAGTTTGCCAATGAATAGTGATGTCATGAAAATTAGCAGTCTCTCTCCAAAGACTTATGTTGATCACATACTATCTCCAACGGGATGTTTTCGACAAAACAAATGAAACTTGTTCTACACTTTAGGCAAAGCTATTATTTTTAGATAGATCACCAAGGCAAATCTTTTAAATGAGAATAAGGACAGCATGAAGAATGGAAGGGAAGTTATAAGACTGTCGAAACTTTATATCTTCATATTGTAAGGAAATACAAAGGGGATAGTTGAATGAGGGAAAGGAGAAAAGTGTAGGTAACTTGGGTACAAATATGAGCAAAGTAAGTAATATGCATGTATTAAATTTTTATAATGCAATGAATTATAAAAATTAATTTTATTTTTATTAATTTTACATTAGTTAATAAAGGATAACTTGTTGGGATACAAAATCTGCTAGCTAAAATTCTAGTTCACATGTTGCTTAATTTATTTTTTCAAATATGTTGTTTTACACACAACTCATCAGAAATTTTATATCTTAATATTTCATGTGTTTATTTAATACTTACATGTCTATGACATTAAACTTTAATTGTAGTGTTCTTGTATTCTTCAGAAACATAATTCAATTTTATTTTTTGAGAATAGATATCATTTTAGACAGTACCAGAAAGAGTAAAGTTTCATCTCAGTTATGGACAGTAAACGTGTCGTGGAGTTGACTACCACCTTGAGTGATGGTCACACTCAATGAAAGAGCAGCCTCCCCCCCAGCTGCTGGCGCTGATATCTACTGGGATCAGATTCTCACTGCGCATTCTTCACTCACTCTGCTTTGTTAAAATGGTGCTTCAAGCCCTTGGCTTCAGTCCCAACCTCTTTCTAGGAACTGATCGGTCACCTGTGGATCTTGGCAACTGTAAAAAGGTAAAAGGGCTAAGCTATCCTTCAGGAAAAAGAGAAGGGTGTCAGTCCCTGGACTCATAAAAGAGTCCACTGGTGATAAACTTTGAAGCCAGGGATCTCATAATAAATCACCCTTGGTACCTGAGTGAGAAATGATCTGCCAACATTTCAATGTGAAAGATTAGAACTCCTTGGAGGCCAGCAGAGAAACTGAAATAAACTATTGGCACACGTTCCTCGCCTCTCTAGTTTTCTTTGTCGCTTGCTTCCTTCTATGGCTCTCGCTGGGTATATTTACACAGCAAACATCTTCATAGCATGTTTGCATGCAAGCAGTCCTATCCACAGAGTACAGCCAATGCCACTCTTCCTCCAAGAAGTGAAGTCCCACTATTTGCCACAACATTGATTGGCAATTTCTCTAGTTAAAAAGTAATTGTATGTATAAATAAAAGGTATGTATTTATAAATAAAAGAAATGTGATTGGAGGTGAGAATAAAAGGAAATGGGTGTATTCAACATCTGAAAATTGTCTTCACTACTTGACGTCTTCTTACCTGGCATGGTTCATCTGGCATCCAAATATACCCTGGAGTTACTCTGCATCTACATGTATCAATAGCTTTAAAAATCAATATTCTAGTTTTGCTTCCTCTTCCTACAAAAATGCCTATTGCTAAAATGATTCAGTTGAATATTAATGACATCTCTGTGTGTTTGCACTTCAAAATATGAATGTGTCAAAAGCACTTCCATCCAACGTGAATATAATGACTTTTACTTGAAAGAAACATATAAAGATCATTAAGTTCTGATTCAATAATGGTACTCAGTAATATATAAGCAATGATTCTCCAACAAATGACTTTAGAAGTGCAGAAATAAAATAAGATTTAGGATGAGACTTTATTAAAGAAACATTGGAAATTCTTATTGAGGTATATTTATAGAATTAACTCAATGAAAATGATTCTTCTTTTTGTCATCTTGTATAACCCTCACATTTTCTAAGCATCCCCCTCATTGCTAGGGACAGACTCTGTCCTAAAGAAAGGCTCAGTGACAATTGAAATGAAATGATATTAACAAAAAAAAAAACCCTATAAAACTTACCTTTGAAAATCTGAACGTAATAGACACAGTCTACTTTATATCCTCAATTTTAAATTTTAAATAAAAATAATCTTTAGCCTTTTGAGATTTATGTTACTACCTTCTGATTATACACTATCAGAAAGAAGGTAAATAATTAATTGGAAAGTGTTTAATCAATGTTAGTAAACATTTGTCTCTCCTATAAATCAATCAATTCTGTTTGATAATGCGGATTTCTGACTGCTTCCTGCAAGTGCCACAAGATCCCCCAGCAAAAGGAGATACGGAGCCAGCATATCAGAAAATCGATAGAGAAGTGTCTTTAATTGATACCTTGTCCTTAGAAATGCATCCTTGGCACACAAGATGTTGAGCACTGGGGAACTCTGGAAGTAGTGTTCCTGTTTTTGAGCTAAGGGAGTATTTACGAGTAAAACCGCCCTGTAGTTAAGAGAGGCACAAAAAAAAGTGTCACGGTTGTGGACTTCAAATTCGGCAATGAAACAGAAATGAACATTTCAAACTGTGTACATTTAGAAGTTTTGGTAAACTGTGTAATCGAATAAACCAGACGCATCAGCCAATTTGCCTCAAATGTTAAGTAACTTCGTCATTAGAATATTTTCCCTCTCACTTGGGAGTTTTGTTTTGAATATTTACCATTTTTCATAATTTTTAGAAAGTAATGGTGCATTTTATAAGATTTACTTCTGGAATTGCTGAAAAGATTTTTGCTACAAAGTCAGGGGCTGCTGGATCCCCACTGCACATTTGCCAGTCACATAAGCAAGACGATGAAATCTAAATCCCCTTGCTGAGTCTCAGGGGGGTTCATTACTGCTAGGACTTCATTAACATCTAATTCCTTTGGTTTCCAGACTCGTAATTTGAACTTCTCTACCATCAACGCCCTTACACTGAATTCAGAAGTTTGTCATTCTTTTGCATCGCTGGAGGAAAGCAGTTTTCAGCAAATTACAAAAATATTGCAAATACATATTGTGCAAGGAAGTGTAATACTGCCGCGCGGAGACCTGTGGGAAACTCACCCAAGAAGAGTGAATGTCTGTTTACTGTGGCCCATAGACCAGACTGATTGTTCCTACTCTGAAACAAGTTAAACTTTTCAGAAACTGTGTTATAATAGGAGCGGTGGGGCTGGGTCCCCGGCACCGGGCCACCCCCACGGCTAGCTTATGCCCCGAAATAATTACACGGAAACTGTATTCTTTTGAACACTGCCTGGCCCATTAGTTCCAGCCTCTTATTGGCTAGCTCTTACATATTGATCTAACCCATTTTTAATATTCTGTGTAGCACCACGAGCTGGCTTACCAGAAAAGATTGTAACCTGCGTCTGTCTGGATTGGGAGAATCATGGCGATTTCTGACTCGGCTTTCTTTTTTCCAGCATTCTGCTCTGTCTACTCCGCCTACCTAATTTTCTGTGCTATCAGGGCCAAGCAGTTTTCTTTATTAATTAACCAATAAAAGCAACAGATAAATACAAGACCCACCTCCATCAAAGCGGTTACCCTTGGGAGGAAGAAACAGAAAAACTAGTAGTTCAAGGGTGATTTCAGCTGCTTAGAGAGCCTGGGGTAATTTGGACTACCTGAGACTTTGCCTCAGAAAACAAAATTAAAACTAAAAGGAAAAAATAAAAAATTTGAGTCAAGAATAAAATTTATGAATATGTTAAAGAATAGGAAAAAAGGAATTTTGTTCTGCCTTCTAGTTTCTTCAGACTTCTGAGTTTCTCATGATTCCTTGTTCATCTAGATCATGTTGAATATATTTATGAGACATATTACTGATATACATAGGCAGGGTTTCCACCCTGTCTTATCAGTACCAGGCGTTGTATATCCTTCTAGATTTTTCATGGTAAAACAGGAAAAATGTTCAGGAGACTCTTGAGTCTTTAAACATCAAACACATGAAAAATCACTAGTTTCAAATGGAAAGATTTTATATAAACTTTAAATCAATATTAGATTAACATGAAAATCAATTTTCCTAATTGTTATAAATTTTAGCCATATCATCTATGAATACAAATTTAAGAGTAGTCAAGAACTATTACAGAAATAATCCTCATCTGCTGATATAATTGCAAGTTGATGTCAACCCACTCCATTTAATTAGTCTTCATGATTTAAGATCTATTTCAAATACCTTCTAGCTTTGGGTTTGCCATATATGACCATTGTCAGTGTACCCCCAAAGATGGGTACTGTAGGCCAAAAAGAAAAAAAATGCCAACTGTATGAAAATGAAGAATTTTGTTTTGTTTTTGTTGTTTGTATATTTTTTATTGTTTGTTTTTGAGGCAGGGTTTCTATGTGTAACAGCCCCAATTGTCCTGAAACTCACTTTGTAGACGAAACTGGCCTCAAACTCATAGAGATCCATCTACCTCTGCCTCCTGAGTGCTGGGACAAAAGGCATGCAGCACCATGCCTGGAAAGAATTTCATTTTTAATGAAAGGCCAAGTTATAATCTCATTTAAAACCTGAAACATCAAAACTTCTAGGAGGAAAAAAACGCAACCTAGGTAGTATTCTTTCTGATGTAGGTGTAGGAAAGGGCTTTCTGCATAGGACTCCATGTGTCCAGGAATTAAGATCTACAATTCATACATGGGACCTTATAAGTCTAAAACCCTAAACAGCTAAAGCAGCAACCAACTAAGTAAAAAGGGAGCCCACAGACTGGGTAAGGTCTTTGCCATCTATACGCCTGACAGAGGAGATAGATGCAGAATCTATAAAGAGCTCAAAAAACAGTTAAAAACTATGAACTAATTAAAAATGGACTTTAGTTTTGAATAGAGTTCACAATAGAAGAAATAAAAATAGGTAAGCAATATTTCAAAAATGTTAATTTTCTCTAGCATTGATGGAAATGAAAAAACAAAGCAACTATGAAATTTTATCTCACCTGAGCTGGGACAGTAAAGATCAACAAAACAGCTGACAACAAATTCTGGCGAGCAGGTAGGGGAAGGGAATGCTCACTCATTCTTGGTGGGATGGCAAACTGGTTCAGCTACTATCGAAATCATCATGGAAAAAATCTCAAAAAACTAAAAGTGTATCTACTATATAACTCAGCCATTTCTCTCTTTGGAATATGGCCAAATGACAAGACATCCTACTTGACAAATACTGGCTCAGCTGTGTTTATCGCTCTATTGACAAAAGCTAAGAAGTGGAAATAACCTAAATGTTCTATGACTGCTGAATTTATGATGAAAATGTGGCATATATACACTGTGGAATGCTATTCAGTACAAAGAAAACCTAAAATCACAACCTTTGCAGGTAAATGGGTGGAACAAGAAAGTATCATAATAAGTTAACCCAGACCCAGAGAGACAGATACTTGCATATTCTCTCTTATGCATAGTTCCTAGCTCTAAAGGTTTAGATGTGAGTATATAACCTAGAGTAACCACAGAAACTAGGAAAGTAGAGAAGGACCAAGTAGAAGGAGGTGGGAGAAGGTACTCTAGAGACAGGACTAGCAGAGCCAAGTGCTATGAAAGGGGAAATGAAAAAAATCAGGGTAGAAGCTTTTAACCGCGGAGGGCAGTAAGAATGAGAGGGGGAGCGGGGGGTAAATAATACTAAGGAAGTTTGGAAAAGCCATAGTCATCATTTTATGATGACCTAAAATTATATATAATGTATACAAGTTATGTATATATGTGCATATATCTGTATAGCACATATATATGAATGAATGAAGTTTGAAGTTATCTCATTTGGGGAGATAATGACCCCTCAAAAGCCATACACTAGTTAACAAAACCCTCAGTACCAGGCTTGAAAAATCTTCCAAGTTGTTGGTCAGGGGCTGTCCACAAGATTCTCCTAAAACCAGTATAGGGTATCACTGTTGTCCTTAGCTTCCTCCCATAACTTGCAAGTTAGGCCTGTATTGCTGAAGACACCACACACTTCATATGCAAGACTTAGAGGAATGGAACTGGAATTACCCTCGAAGACTCCTTCCTGAGAACTAATCTCATAGTACGGGGGTGCTATTCAAACTTCCAAGGGAGGAAAACAAGTCCTACCCACCTGTGGACCTATGAACCACAATGATGACCATTGTGGGCAAGATACCCTTGACGGTGCAATAGTGGTACTCTTATCCTGGGGGCAATCAACATCTGTCTAATTAGATTTAGGGCCCATTCAGTAGGAGGGATTTCATACCTACTGCTGAAAGTCTAACCAACTACCCCTGGCTGGTGATGCCATGGAGCTTAGAAGAGAACCACTGTTGCCATTTTCCCAAACCTGCATCATTTTCAACTGCATTCTAAGTACTACACTTATCTTTATAACTGCAGATAAGTGTAGCTTTCCCCCTCATCAAAGAAGCTTCCTTTTGCAGT
The DNA here is from genome assembly GCF_000317375.1 of Microtus ochrogaster. Taxonomy (NCBI): domain Eukaryota; kingdom Metazoa; phylum Chordata; class Mammalia; order Rodentia; family Cricetidae; genus Microtus; species Microtus ochrogaster. The sequence goes on along the minus strand of NC_022034.1, from coordinate 30,191,941 downwards.
AGGTAGAGATCATTACAAGAAGACACAACTAATTAAAATTTAGAGAAAAACTGACTGTGAAGTGCCCAGTCACAATTGATAAATCGTAACTCCTGTACTTAAGCCTCGGGAACATGAGGGAAAGGGAGTCAGACAGGTTGTAAGAGCCAGAGGACCAAGACATCTGTTGAAAGACTGTGTATTTTACATGCAACAGGAAAGATGAACTATGAATCTTTCCATAATTACAAGATTATGGTTGCCTGAACAAGATCTGTACAATGACAACACCAGGTGATATGTCAGTGTAGACAGGGACATTCTCAAAAGGTTCTACCCCTAGATAAAGAGAGCTATAGGTAATAAATGTCTTATGTGAGTCAGAGAATCAGTCTTTCTCTGGGATGAGCTTTCTAGTTAGTTATCCAAATGATCAGCCCTAAAGGAATATTAATATAAGTAACACTAAATAGACTCAGCTGGTTGTACTTATGTATTTATGAGCATGTATGTATGCAACAATAATAATTAAAGAAAATGGGGGAGAAAGGGAAGAAATAAGGGAAGGGGTGGAGAGATGGGTGGGTAGATCAGGGAGGAATCAGTGGGATCAGTGAGGTAGTGAATATGATTGAAATAGACTTTATGAATTTCTTGCAGGTTTAATAAAGTATTATTTAAAAAGCTAGAAGAAAGTAAGGCATTCTCGGAGACATGGGAAGAAAATAGTTATCAGTAGAAACATTTGCACTACTATAACTTTTGTTTGTTACCTCCACATTTTGTTTTCTATATAATTTCATAAACTAACTATTAATTTATGTTTTGGAGCACATATGTATAAAATGTAATATGTGGTATAACTGGAAAGGATGAAGATGGAGGATGTAGCAGTCATTTTTATGTGTCACTGAGATTAAGCTGGTATAAACTCAGTCTGGAGTGTTATACCTTTAGAATATTAAATATGATACAAGTGGTAACCAGAAAGTGTCAGAGAATATACACAAAAGGAGGAAAGAAGGGAATTTTACTCTAAAAATTAACTAAACACAAAAAAGGATATAGTAAATTGAAGTTCAAGTACACTACAATCTGGAACTCCCACTCCTATATATGAGCATCTGGAAATCCTCTTATTGATATTGCTTTCCATATTTAAAATAACTCATTAAATATATAATGAATAAATGCATTTTGGTGTTTCCCTATAGTGGAGTTCTTTATAATAGTACAAAACACAGGAACTGAAACTTTATATTTATCATTTGTAAACAACAAAAAATTGATAACTAAATAAAAACAAATTCACAGTACAAATGTGAAATGTATAGAAAGTAAAAATGAACAAAACATAAGCAACCTATTTGGATAGGAATGTATTCATCAGTCATAAAGCTGAGACAGAAATATAGGATTGTGTCCTAGAGATAACTAACCTTTGCTTAGTAGAGAGGAAAGAGGAGGAACGCTATACAAAGGACCTCTCTCTTTTAATCAGTGCAGTAGGTCATACATGCATATCTCTGTGCATTGGGGTGTTATAAATAGAAATTTCCTAGCAAAATTGCTTAGCATGCTAGAAAACATTACAGAGCAGAGTATACGCTTTTATCTTAATAGTTTAAAGTTTTCGTATGGGTAATACCTTTGTGTAATTGTAGCTAGCGATACAGGTAGAAGATGTGCAAGAAGCAAAGCAACCCGAAGACTTTTAAAAATACATTTCTTTGTGTATGCTAGGAATTGTGGACAAAGATGGCAAAAGTTATAAATGATACTATGCTCTTCAGAGTGTGTGGCACAAACGTAGCAAGGACTGGCTATTTTTTTGTGTTCTTATTGCTATGCTGCTGCTCCCAGAGATGCCAGGTTATGTACTACAGACTAGCCACAGAACTAGTCTGCTTTCATTCTTTGGGTTTCTCTTTTCTTGCGTTTTGTTTGATTTTCTTCTTTCTCAGGTGGTGACTTCAATATTTTGGGTAAACTATTAATCTTATTTCTAGGAACAAAAAAGAAGGACCCTATAGAAAAGAGACAAAAGTGATTATAAGGTAAGAGTGTCTGACTTGTAAGGAGCACAAAGAGAGGGGCTAAGTGGCCCAGTGTGCCTACGTGATGACAAAGGAGGACGTGATAACAGTCTGCAAATATTTGAAAAGCATATCCCAAGGAGGGAGCGCTTGAGATTGGTCTTGATACAACATTGCTCAGCTGCCCATGAACAGTTAGTGTGAAGGAGAAACAAGCCGGCTATTACAGAATTTTCTTCACTTTATAAAAATAGAGATAAATAATTTGCGAGAAAGAGATTATTCTCTAAGGAATGGTGGTAACTTTGATATTTCTAGATGTCTGAGACAAAATTTACCCCAAACCAGAAAAGCCACAAGGAAAGGAACCCACCCTACTATCATGGCTTTAGTTTTTTTGACTAAGATGCCAAAAATACTCATTGGAGAAAGGCCAGAATCTTTAAGAAATGGTGCTAGGAAAACTAATTATCTACATCGTGAAGAATGAAGCAAGTTCCTATCTCTCTTTTATCCTGCTAGAGAAAAAAATCCAGGAAAACCCTTGAAGAGAATGAAGAAGTTTCTAAGTAGGGATCTAGTTGTTTGTGAAATAAGGCTAATGGCTAATAAATGGGACCCTATGAAATTCAAAAGGCTCCAAACAGCAAAACAATCAGTTAAATGAGTCAGAGACAACCTGTAGAATGAGAGAAATCCTCTCCAGGTATACATCTGACAGAAAAATAGTATCTGCAATATACAAGGAACTTCCAAAACTAATCAAGAAAACAACCCAATTGAGATATAGAATAAGAAAATGAAGAGTGTTTCCCAAAGAAGAAACATGAACTTTACAGCTGAGATGACTTGGTGGTCAAAGGGGCTTGCTGTGCAGGCGTGAGGGGTTGAACCCTCATGAGTCACCTGCAGTCTCAGAGAGATAGCATGTGTCTATAACCTGACACTCCCGAGGCAAGAAGAGAGCTGGAGAAAGGCGGATCCCTGGTCCACTCTGGCCGGTTGACCTCTTAGACACAGCAGCAAAGAGCAAAGACATCCTGTTCCAAAGTGGAAGGTGAGAACTGACACCCACTGTTTCCTCTGACCTCCATAAGCACACTGTGGCATGTGTGTGTCCTCGCTCTCACACACAATTCCACACACACAGCACATGACACAGCTGACACACTGAGATTCCATCTCAACCAGTCATCATGGTTGGCCTCAAGAAAATAAATGTCAACAAACGCTGGTGAGTGGATTGGGAAGGGAAAGCTTATTTACTGCTAATGGGTGTGGAGACTGGGCAGCCTCTGTCAGTATGGAAATTTTTCAAAACAAACCAAATATAAATCTGTCCTAAGGCTCAGCAGTACCACTCCTATGTATCTGCTCAAAGGGTCCTGTATCTTATGACAGAGAAATATGCACATCCAAGATACTCAAGTTATAGCAGCAAGAAAAGGAAAACCAGTGTAGATATACACCAACTAGAATGAGTGATATATATACATATATATATTCTACTATATAGACCATGTATATAGTAGAAATGTATCCAGTTGTGCATAAAGAAAAGTGGATTTTGTGGTATCAAAATGGAACTAGAAAATATATTAAGTTAGGTAACCTGAGCTCAGACACACAAAGATCACATGTTTTCTTTCCTATGCCAATGCTAGTTTGTAAATTTTCTAAATGTGTGCTTGTATGTAAAGAAAAAAAGAGACCATTAGAGTTCTTGGAAAGAAGAGGTTTGGGGGAGGTTGTAGAGGGTAGTAAGCACAGGGGATATGAAAACAGTAGGGGAATACTGGGAGGGACAGGCTGGAAGTGAGAAAACAGGGCAGTGACAAGTGAAAGGAAGGGGTGAGGAGAGGGTCAATCAAAACTACGTCCGTATTTTAAAACCATAAGGTAATCTGCTACTTTAGGAGTTAAACAAAAGCTAAAGTTTTAAGAAAGACTTTGACCAGAGGTATTTTGCACGGATAGATACAGCTACTCTCAGGAACAATAGGATTATTCAGTTAATATACCAGTGCCTGGAGTAGGTAACCAATGAGCTGTTCATCCACGACACTCTCGAACTCTCAGTGAGTATGATTGCTTATGGAAGACCCGTACAATATTGGGCCCATCGGTATTCATCAAGGAGTTGAGAGGAACTCAAAAGGTCTTGTCCTTTACTGGAATATTTGTAGGAAGTATATAGTTGGTGTCATGTAAGACTGCATTTTTCTAAGACTAGAGCTATAGGTAATTAGTGGTTTCTAGGAATAGATGAGATATTTCCTTCCATAGTAAGCCACTAATAAGGTCAGCACCTGTAAATAACTCTCGTCCAACCTTCTTCAATCAACTCAAACTAAATTCACTGAGTCACCAAAAGGCAAAACCCAAAAAACATAAAAGTGTAAGCTGAGCTAGATGGAAAGGTTAAAGGGATTGTCTTGTGTGATAAGGAGATGAGAGAGTAAATAAACAGTCATTTTATTCACTCTGTTGAGTAAGAATTCCTATTTGTACAAAAGATAACCTTAAACTAGAGGGAAAATGGTAACACATTCTATTAAAAGCACTAAAAACAATATTACTTGAAAAAAAAACAAGAAGTCAAACATCAATAAAACTGGTATCTTGTGGAAACCAACTTGGCCAAAAACCTTTGACCTAATCTGTCCTGAGTGCAAAATATGCTAGGGAAATGATGGCATAGAACTTATGGGAGTAGTCAACCAACATCTGATTTAACTTAAGGCCCGCTTCACCAGAAGGAATGTTTGCCTGGCACTGTTTGGGTAGCCAAGAACCGGAGACTAGATGGTCCGATGACCTAGGGTAAAACCAAACACTACTGATCTTTAAAAAAAGATCCATAAAATGACTCCTTATGGTTTTCTGTAGATCAGTGCCTTGTCCAGTCACCACCAGAACACTTGCTCAGGCAACATATGGGAACAGATGCAGAGACCCACAACCAAGCATTACAGGAAAAGAAAGAGTCTAAATGGGAGGTCCCTGCCAAATCCCTTGCCTTGGAGCTTAGGGAATCCTATCCAAGAGTATGTGGAGCGATTATAAAAGCCAGAGTAGGTAAAGGACATCAGCAGAGCAAGGCCCTCTGAATCAACTAAGCAAGGTGCATATGATCTCACAGAGACTGAAGTGCCGAACACAGTGCATACGCATACATGAGTATACACCAGGAACTCTATATAATATAGGTATCAGCTTAGTATTTTTATAAGAGTTCTCACTCTTGACTGTGAGAACAAGTGGGTCTCTGACTCTTGTGCCCACCCTTGGGACTTTTTCCCTCCTTTTAGGATGCTGTATCCAAATTTGATATGGTATTTATAGCTACATATTATATTTTATTTTACCATGTTGGTGGTTATCTCTTAGAAGACTGTTCTTTTCTAATGAGAGACAATAGAATAAATTTGGAGGTGCGGGAAGAAGGGAGGAACTGTGAGGAGCCGGGGGAAGGAAAATTATAATCAGGATATATCGTATGAGAAAAGAATCTATTTCCTTTTCTTTTTCTTATTTTTTATTAAATTTGTATTTTAAAACAATCTTTTCTCATGTTACATACCAATCCCAGTTCCCACTCCATCCCCTCCTTCTGCTCCCTCCACCTCCCCCCTACCCTAGGGCCCCCTCCACTCCTCAAACTTCTTTCTTCCCATGTTGCTTTATATCATGTGACCTGAGAGAGAGACACTAACTAAGAGAAGCTGCCTCAGCTTGCTGTCACAGAGTGTGCATCCACCCTCTGAATTTGCCTTTCCTCTTTCCAGTTTGAAGGGGAAATGTGCACCTTCATTCTCAAGTCTTAGTTGGGATGGTGAGTATATGGGATTTTATTATTTATTCTTCATTAGCTTTGCCCAAGCTTTAAATATTTCAAAAATATAAAAGCAAACAAAAGTTGGCCACAGCAGAAGCTAAACAACAATTAAAACAAAACAAAACAAAGAGGGAGGGCTGTAAGCACAGTTACTTTGTGATCTTATGAATTTTGACTATCTTAAAATGTTAATTCATAAATACAGGTCTTAAATTCTACATGAATATCCACATGCTACCTTGTTCCCTAGAGATTATAGCACCATGAATATGTGAATTAATTACTTTGACCATGGGTTTAAAATGCAGAGCCCTCTTCCAATTGTTTTAAAGCCCATGTGTCTCTCAGACCAACTTGCTCTGGCTGTAAATCAACAGTATTGGCAGCTACTCAAGCTATCTCAGCGTTATTAGTGTTCAAATAACCTGAACTATACATAGATTTGCACTGATTGTTTCTTGTCCTTAGCAAACAGGGATTGTTGATTACCTTAAGCACAAAATAACTTTAAAATTTCAATTTTGTTGAGCAAATATCATTTAGAAATTGCTTTAGGTGGGTAGGGGTGCAGCTTAGAAACTGTCTGACAGATGCAAAGCCTTAACTTGGTCCTCTACCTGCAACAAATTACTTAGTTTTGAGCCTTTAAAAATCTCTTTTGTGTGTCGATTTGAATCATCTTTTCAAAGATGCTTTACTATTGTTCCAGGTGCCTGTAGAAAACACACAATCCGTATGATATGCCTTTATTACTACATCTGCATTAGTAATGTAGTCACCGCAGGAGGAAAAGGTAGATCTGGGAAGCAGTTTCCTTTTCCTCTGTGAGCTAAGATGTGCTGTACATGTGGCAGATCACTGGATAGATCAGTGCTGCTACCTCATTGGATGGGAAGAACACCTGAGTAAAATTGCTTAAAACCCCTAGTAAAATCACTTAAAATCCCTATTGGCCTAGTCTTCAATGAACCTAAGTCAATATTTTTGCAGTTTCATAATTGTTTATTTAATGAAAAGCTATTATTTCCTTGATAAAACAGCAACCTGTAGTTTATTATGTAATTAACCATTAACTGTTTTAAAAGTACTGCAAAGAAGCTGGTCATTTCAGAAGGTTGAGGGCTTTTATTATTTTTTAAGATAATGTGCTTGCATTATTTCATCAAACTAATGGAGTTACGCTTTACCTTTAGTTAGGATTTACCACACAACACACTGTCCCGTGCATTTAGTTCTGTGGCACCTTGTTTTAATGATTAGTTAAACTGGAGATAATGAAGGTCTTATCATGTGCCTAATTAGCCATGCAGTCCCTAATGGTAGCCTAACTCATTTAGATAAAGTCAGTTTGCTGATCTGTTCTTTAAGGAGAAGTTGGAGAGGAAGCCAAGGAGAAAAGATCACTTACAGTGTGTGTATTGAGTGCATGCATATGTGGCTCTGAGACAGTACATGCGTGAGTGTGTGTGTGTGTGTGTGTGTGTGTGTGTGTGTGTACAAAGTAGCAGTACAGTGTAGCACTGTGGCTTCTTGACAACTGTTAATACCAATTCTTTCTGTATTCACTACTAGAGTGCTTCTAATTGTTGAAGCAGAAGTTCTTAGGTCAATGCCAGTCTACGTCTCAATTTTCTAAGTATGTGGTATTAGATCACCAAAAATGATCTCTTCCAAGTGAACTGGAAGCTGTTAAGCAGGTCTATGCAAACATTTTCACTCAAGGTTTGACTTAACTGTATTTGGAGACCTTGGTTTTTAGAGCTCCCAATGAATAACATTTGTTTGTATGTTTAAGGAACAAAACCCTCTGAGCTAAAAACACATATGTGAAACAGAGATAAAAAGCATTCTTACCTCGTTCTTCAGTTTGCTCCCGGAAAACCTTAAAAATCATATGAGTTCCATTAGTTTGAAAGAAATTATAATTATAGCATCCAAGAAAACAAAGAGGACATGAAAGTAATCTGTTCATAACATCATTACTGCTCAAACATCTAAGAAAATGTGCTTTGTGGGGGAAATTAAAATAAAGGGTATCTCGGGAAGTCGGGTAAGATTTGAGGTAAAGAAAGATACTTTGTACTAAAAGTTTGCATGTGTCCTAGCCTGTGTTTACATTTTATTGTGAATTTTCACTAGTAACCTGCTTCTGTAACATCCAAATTAATTTTAGCATAACTCAAGTGATGTATTTTTCCCTAAGATGAATTCTTCTTTTAAGAGCTACAAGTAATTCGCAATAACCACACCAGGAGGAAACCCAGGAGCAGTTTAATTACTCTCTTCCACCATTCTTCTAAACTTTATGTACCCAGAGGTCTTATTGACTATAACCTCACATATTAATATCCTGCTCCTGATAGTCACTGGCAGCTTAAAACAGTGGAATCTTTAGAGTAACATGGATTTTTATCACAGAGACTCAAATGGGACAATTGTATCTTACTGTCATACTAAGTAAGATGGTACTCAAAGATTACGTGGTTAGTAATTATCATAGCAACCTCTTGTGTTGGTAAGGTATTATTCAGATGCACAAAATTTCAAATCAACTGTCTCTTCAAAATTCTTACATTTTAAACTTTACTTTTTACTGAATTCAGCCTGAAAATAGATCCAATCTTATGAAGAGAGGAGAATATTTAGAAGATATTTATATTACATGTATTGGTGGTTTTGGCTGCATGAATGTCTGTGCACCATGTATGTGCTGTGCCCATGGAGGCCAGAGATGCACTAGGAGCCCTGGACTGGGGTTTTGAATAGTTGTTAGTTGGAAGATGTGGGCCTGCTGCAAGAACAAGTGACAACTCTTAACCCTTAAGCCATCTCCCCAGTCCCTGAGGAAGAGCAAATATAAAGGCAATTCTGTTTCCTTGAATTCTCCTCCTCATCTTTTGGGGGCACTTAGTTCACTGTTACTTTCTCATTAACCATTAAAATTATATAATTTACCAAGTGGTATAGACCATATCACAACAATATTCTCACAAAGCTGATGTTTGATGATCAGAAGAAAAAATTCATAATAAGCAAAGTTACAAAGTCATCTTATTGAATAGACATCGTACATATTTAAAGAAGTGCAGAGATGCATCTTGAATATGACATCACTCTACCTTGTCAGGCCCTTTCCAGAATAAACGGAGTGGTAGTATGCACTGCTCTCTTTGATGCCAATCCCATAGTAATGATACCTACAGCAAGACAGGAGCCATTTCTGCGTTAGTGAAGGAGAAAGGAGAAGCAGGACTAACTGAGCCAACCCAGTAAGGACTGCCACCCACGAAAGACACTCCCTGGGCAGTACCACTGCCTACCTTTCCTCCATGTTTTCCCATCCCCACCCATCTAAGGTCAGGAAGTGGATGAAACTAAAGGATGAGGACATTTCCCCTGGATTCCAGACTAACTGTATTTTAAAATGCTACTTTCGGCATTGCCATATAAGTTTAAAGTGGATAGAGCAATGACAGATGTGTACTTCAAGCAATTCTTCTGACAACAGGAATTTAAAAAAAAAAAAGAACTTGGTGTAGTAGCTCCATACATAAACATTTCCATGGCCCAGAACAGAAGTACATATAGAATACCAAACTACTTAAAAATATAAATCAATTAAATGAACAGCTATATAAGATATTACTGTGCTATTATACTTATACTGCACACTCATAATGACCTAAAAAAAACAGACTTGACTTTAGGATTCTTAGACTCTAGGCTTGATAGTGTGGGGGAAGGGCACACCCTGACACCACTTATCAGCTCTTGCTTTGCTCACTTGTGGGGAGGAGTACTGCACACCCCAGATCTTTCCAGCACTCACAAGTTTCCCACAGCCACTCTTTAAGGTCATGTACACATAAGTAGGACAAGGTGACCTCCTGTGAATGGATTGGGAGCAGGTCTCCAGGGCTCAAGGAAACAAAGCTGTTTAGATGAGAAGTGTCAGGGCTTCCAAGGCCCCAGGGAAGAGATGCAGTCAGGACGGAGGCATTCATTCTGAATATGGAATTCCTGATGCTCTAGGAAAGCAAGCAGCTGAAGGTCACTGGGATCAGAGCCTCCAAACACAAGACCCATAGCAGTGAAGCGGTTTCTATTGACTCAAGGTTACTTGAGTTAGATAGTAGTTTAAAATCTAATGTGTCTCTATATATACACATCTGTACATTAAAATGATGTTATAGACGAGAAACAGGTAGACTGATATTTTGTAAGTGTGGAAGATTTAAAGTCTGTTTGGGATAGAAAAACTGTAATCTGTTAACCTGAACAGAAGACTCCCATAACTATTCCACTTTTATAGACTGTTAAAAGCTATATTTTGTGATATGACACAAGAGGATCCCTATGGTATATTAAAACAAACAGAGAGATGGAAAAATAATAAGTCTATGAAATCTCAAAAATGTTAACTGATTTTATGGTAAAAGAAGCTTAATTAATAAAGACCTGATCAAAGAAAATACAGTAACAGAAATCATTAAACAGTGAATAATAAATAATAATGACAGCAGTACCTAAACTATTCATAAACTGTCAGATTTATATGAGTTTGGTCAGAGGAATTAGGACTATGATCTTATGGGTTTGAAATAAGTATTGTTATTTCCATTTTAAAACTTTAGAACTAAAACACTTGTATACTGTCACTGCATTTGAAGAAATAAACTAGTGGCAAACAAAGACAAGAGAGTCTTTTCAAATGGAAAAATATCATAACTTCGTGTTCTTTGGCAAAGTTTACTATTTGTTCTCTAGAATTTACAATTTAAACTGTACTTAAGTCACTTGCTAAAGCAATATATGCTAAGTATGACTTCAAACGCTGATTAACTAATGAGAACTCTTATCTTCTTGTTTCACATCTCCAACCCCAGTTTCAACCTATAATAAAATAATTTTATCCCAAAGTAAAGTGGGTTTGCCATACAGTCTATAAAGAACTACATGGCCTTCACAAGTGGCAGACAACCAGATAAGTCAAAGAGGTAGCCATGAGTTCAATAAACATTAGAGTGTGTCTATCATGTCTGACCATTGTGATAGTTGTCAGAATAATGATGAACAAAACAGACATAGAAAGTAAGACCAGCTGTTCATCCCAGTCCATGGCCTCTTGAGCTAGACGCCTGCTGGTCCTGCTCTGGTGAGCACAATGATCAGCACAGAAGCAAGTACATTTCCAGGTTCTAAAATTACCTGCAGTTGGATTTGTTTTAAATTGCAACATCCTTCAAGATCTTGGCTAGTGTGGATGTGTATTCTTTTTCTTCATGACATTATGATTGTTTCGTGTGCACTTACCACTTCCTTATTTTTAGAAAAATGATTTTGTTGGCTACTTTTTTTACTTATCCAATCATTAGAATAATAAAGTTCACAAATAGAAGATTCATTTCTACTTGAATTCAACGTCAGGATTTTGTGCATTTTATTCTATAAAGAACCGTAACTGACATATCAACACAGACACGAAAGAACTGACTTGGTCAGTGCCTTCACCTCCACAGTGGAGAAGTAGCAGCTTTTCTCATTAGTAATGTCTCCTTGTTTAGGATCGATGAGATGACCAAACTTATGCTATCTATGCTGTCTTATGAGCATGCCTGGAGATAGGAAACTATTGAAAGAGAATCTTCTTTTCTTCAAATGTATTCTGTGTTCTGTGTGCTAGAGGAAGATCTCTGTCCTGGAGGAGTTAACAGTCTTGGAGAAAAAAAAACATGCAAAGAAAGGGGTTCAAATTAACACACGCTACAGTTGAAGTGGGTGCGAGCAAAAGATAATAGAAGTTGCTTCCACTTATTGCGTTCCTACTAGTGCAAAGAACTTTGTACATACATGATTCCAAATGTGTTCTATAAGGAAAATACTACCCCAACTTCATAACAAAGTTTGTAAAAATAAGTAATTTATGTTAAATTTTATTAATTATCTTTTTGTGTATGTGGGCACATGATGTGCAAGTGTGTGTGTCATGTGGTATGACTGTGAGTGCCTGTGTGTGGAGATCGGAAGGACAGCTGCCAGGAGTCAGTTCTCTTCTTCCACCTTAATTTCTAGAGAAAGCTCTCAATTGTCAGGCTTGCATGACAAATTCTTTCATCCCATGAACCATCTTACCAACCCTGTGGTTCATTTAAAGGTTATTTAATAGCCTTATGGGTTTGAAGGCAAAATTCAAAACCACAGTTTCAGAGAGCTTCACTCCTGAAATGTAGAAGATAGAATTGGTTTTGGATCCCAAGCTTACTCACAATTAGAAATTCTTAAGTCAAATATAGTTTGAATATGTGTGCACTCGCGAACACTCTAGGAGTCATTCTGAGTTAGAGTACCACAAATCACAGAAAGAATCTCTAAGACCTGCAACATTGATTGGGATGGTTTATATTTGACCTTCCATGTGTAAACAAAGCCTTCTAGATTGCAAGCTTCCTGTAACGGGAAGTCAATAAACATGCTGAATAAATGAATGAATATATGGAAAAAATTTAAAGGTAACAACGTACCATAGAGAAACTATAAAAAAAATGACTGGCCAGTTAAGGTCAAGCGTATACAGTCATGTACCTGTTATCAGCATAATTGAAACTTTGGTAGAGATCAACATATTTTATCTCCTGTGATATAAGAATATTTGATTACTCCTTTCAGCCAGTCATGAGCATGTTGTAAACTTATCCATTTCTGTCTGGATTACTTGCTCTCCATAAAGAGCTTGTGCTGGCTCCTGCCTTTGCTTTGTTGAATTTTTCACTGGGAATGCCTTCCTTCCTGGGACAGGATCTCTTTAGGTCAACTTTGAGGCATACTGTTATCGTGTGGAACTGCCTAGTTCTGAAGAAAAACTAATCTCTCTGTCCACTGAATTCCACTCTTGGCTATTTATCCCATTGTGGCCTTATCCCTGTAATCATTAGTATCTCCGTCCATGGCTTAAGCACTAAGATTTGAGGAAATCCTCAAACATTTATAAATCACTGTGTTCTAGAGATTTGAAAACCAATAAAACATAAACTTTCTTAAGGCCAATAGTTTTTTTTGTTTGTTTGTTTGTTTTTTGTAAGCAGCTGTCACTGTGAATTTCCATGTTACCAATAAACCACTTGAACAAAACAAAAGTTGTATGTTTAAATACTGTGTAGGGCAGACGTGAGGGTAGTATGTTTAGATAGGAAGCTGCTGGCGACACATTTCTCAGAGTTTTATGCTGTCCACTGCTGGGCTTCATACCTAGCTTCTTCAGGAGCAAATAGAACAATTGTCTTCCCTTAAGCTTTCTTTTGGTCTAGCAAAGCACCTGTTATCGTCTTACTGATGATTTAGTGTCTTTCAGAAAAGAGAAGAGATAGTGCATGAGCTCCCCTACCTCCCTAGAGTTAAATATAAACCCCGTAAACCCGGGAGGAGTGGGTTCATGCAGGGCACGCACGGATCCTGCATCTCCGCTGGAGCCTTTTATAACACTGTTTTGTCATTACTAGGTTCTGCTAAAATAAATCTTGCTAGGAAATGTTTCCAGGAATATTACAACAGAAGAACATATGCTAATACGTGATAAGTAAAAGTGAGACCTGCTTGACTGTTTTGATCTATGTATCTCTACCTGCTGCTTGTTTAATGGGCCATTCTAACAGTGCACGGTCCTTTATCACTACATAAGTACATCCATTTCACTAAGGGAAAAATGTTACAAATACCACTAAAATTCTGAGTATAATTAGCTATGTTCTCTAGGGGAAAAAAAGCTTATCCCCAAATGAGTCTTTCCGATTTTCTAACACACTTCGGTTCCCTCATTAGCACCAACTGTCCTCTGACATGTGCCTTATGTCAAGCGACTGATCTCGTTTTCAAGTTATGAACACACAGGAATGATTAATTCTTGGGCTCATAATTTAACTATAGCAGCTTCTCAGTACACTAAGTGGAACCATTGCATTTCTCTTTCACAGCTAGCACGCTCACGTTGTCTCTAGCGCGTCCCTTCATTGGCTGAGCGGCATATACCTACGCTTCCATTGCTTCTTTTTCTCATCATTTCTCACATAGAATTCCCGAAACATATGTTCTGAGCGAGCTAGCCGCCCTGATGTTAGCTGTTTACACTACACAAATGATAACTGATAAGGAAATGATGCAGCTAAGCTGCTCAGGGACTTGCAATAACTTGCTGTGATAAGAGCAGCTGTCATATCAGTTTTATTAACCCACTAAATCACCACTAATAAATAAGATAATAGCTCTTGCCCATCATGTCTGAAAACCAAGATTTGGTTGATCAAAGTCTACCAGAAATTAAAATGTAACTGACTCAAACAGTCCACCATGTGTGTGGTATCTATAAATGAGCTCACCTAGACCCCCTCCCCCTTACTTTGTTAGGTTATTTTGGGCAAAGACAAAAACAGGCTTGTTTTGTTCACTTTGTATCCCCAGAGGCTAACTACCACTGAGATTGCAAATATAATGCTTATTAATTAATATTAATAGTGAAAAATTTTGACAGCAGATAACCTATCTTATAATTCTTTATACCTCCAAAGCTCTTTAGAACCACACTTTGTACCTCAAGTCCAACTGAATGTATTATTCTTGAAATATTCATAATCAAAAATACACTTCAATTTGACTCTGTGGTACCTATAGAATTTCATTTTTGAAAACGTAAATTTAAAAATGTTAAAGAAAGTACTGCTTTATGTATTATTTTGGAATCAAAGGAGGAGGAGAAGAAACGTGAAGATTAAGTTGCTTTCTTTCCTGCTTTCTACTGATATGCAGAGTATGTTATTGAGACTGGGAAAATAAGACTTAAAAACCAGTAAGGAGTTCACTGGATTCAAAGAGCCTCCCACTGTCACTTTCCTACCCAGATTGGGGTTTCTTACTCCTGGTCACTGAGGCCATTGCTCCCCAACCTGTAGGTTCCACATATTGCTATGATGCAAAGAACCTTCACCCCATGAACCCCAAGTACATCTGAGGTGAGTTTCAGACACCATGGAACACTTTTCCTGCCCAGAACACAGAAGAATCCTTTAGGTCAGTCATCATCTAGCAAGAGTTCCAACTGACAATCCCAAATGAAATACTGAAACATTAGATACTCTGTGAAAATATGATAAAATTGAAATTTTACTTCTGGAAGCAATGATCATCAGAATATTGCATCAAATTAACATTTTAACAAGCCGTATGATGAAGTTAAAATGAATTTTTGAAAAGTTCGTTTCTATTTTAAAGTAATTTGACAAACACTCAACAATTATTTAGAGTACTGTATTAAATACTACAATTGCAATAAAATGACTTGAAATTCTGGAAGGAATCATGATACCCTGATTTTTCTAAATATAATTATATCATTTGTATTTCTGTTTCAGTTGTCTATATTTGTATAGACATAAGGTATTTTTATAAAATTCAAATCTATTAAATATTTAACACCTAGCAGAAATAATGATTGGAACATAATGTATTTGCATAGAGGATGCTTAGGGTTAAAATTAAGAGTCTGAGAATTCATTGGTGGCACAAATTTGCTTTCATATAAAATATATCTCTAGAATTAGTGAGATGAGTAAATTACAGAATTTATTAAAGAAAAATTTATTTATCAGAAATAAATTAGAGAAGATTAATAAAATATTTTGTCTTTGAGAAAGAATCTAATAGTAATGAATCTTAAGAACTGTTAGAGCAGTAAAGAGTTAATAAAACTTTTAGTTAAAAAGATAAAAATAGTAAAAAGTTTAATAAAGCAATCATTTTGCTAATTTGACTGATATTAGAAACAAGTGGGTTTTTGTACTTTTACTACTTAGAGCATAAACTTTAGAGAAGTTGAACCTTTGTATAAATGCCACTATTGTTAATGGGTTGTATCTTGGTGGCCTTAGGCTAGTCAATAACCTAACTACAGTTTCCTTATTTATTAAACATAATAGTTCCTATCTTGTGTTATTACTGGAAAGATTAGATCTAATGAAAATGCATATATACTTCTGTGTACAATTCAATAAACAATAACTTTTCATTGCTTTGTCAATTTTGACGCCTTCAGTCACAATTTTCTCTTATAAAAAACATCATTTCAGCCTGGTGGTGGTGGCACAAGCCTTTAATCCCAGTACTCAGGAGGCAGAGGCAGGCAGATCTCTGTGAGTTTGAGGCCAGCTTGGTCTACAAGAGCTAGTTCCAGGACAGACTCCAAAGCTACAGACAAACCCTGTCATGAACCACCCCCCAAAAAGTATCCTTATAAGATTGAAAGTATATTTGATCTTCCATTAATATTATTCATATATTATTTAATTCTCAAAGCAATGGTATAAGGTATCACACAGTCACTTTACTGATAGAGGCTGAGTGATCTGTCCAATCGTCACACAGCCATATATGAAAGCATAGATTTCACTCTGATTTACCCAACTTTAACTCATGTTCTAATTATTAGGCATGCTGTCTTAGCTGTATCTTCCAAAATAAAATCTGAAGATGTTATTAGAAACAAAATCAGGTAATGTTTCCTGGATAAGAATAATCACATCAAAGCATTACCATTTCCAAGATGTATCTTGTTATATCTTTCAACATATGTAGTTTACACAAAGGACATTGTTTCTACCTACAATATATAAATGCCTGGAAGGGTGATAGCCATGTCATAAAAAGCAAATGGTATATCAATAAGGCCAAAAATTTCAAGTTGTTAATGCCTTGAGCATGTCTATGGCTCTTAATTATCCAATAAGTTGCCAGAAGTCGCCAAATGTTGCTATATCAACGTAAGAACTAGAGTGTGGCTGTGTCACAATGGCGGGGTTAATGATTCATCCCTAATCCTAAAGGCTCCTTCTGGGATTAATTGACGTCCTCTGCAGCCTGCCCACCCATCCTCTTGGAGATCCCGTCAAGAGGATTGCTGGTGTTGCTTTGCCTCTTTGCCCCCTATCTCTCTACTGCAAACACTGTCAGATCTCAGCTCCACTTACACGAGACAGTACTTTAGAAATCATCAAACCAACCTGAGCCAAACAACATAAAACTGACTTGGCTAGGGAAAAAAAGGCTTTTTCCCCTTCTTTTACTATTGTGGTATTTTATTCTTCTTTCACAGGCCGTAGTATTTTCTAAATTAATCAAAATCAGCAAAATAAGTATTGATTTACATACATTATTGTGAAACAACAGAAAGAATTAAAAGTGGATCAGACAAAGTATCTGTTTTCAAATTATATCTTCCTATTATAATATAGGAAGGGACTAAATGTCACATTGAGATAGATACTAATGAACAGTTATGGGAATGCAAAGAGCCTATGCAAATGAATAGAATAAAAGATTATTCAGAAGAAAAGGTTCAGGAACCATTCCTTTAAGTATCTAAGATTTCAAAATACATACAAGGCTCAGGGGTGTCCTCAGAAGGGGAAGCTGCCACAGAAGAGAGACAAGACAGATGGGGTGATTTAAAGGCTACTGCGGTGGTGATCTAGTGACAACATAGAAATAGCCTGAAGACTGAGAAGTAAAGAGAAAGACAGGAAAATGGGTTGAAACTAAGTCATAATAGACTTTGAATATCGAGGTAAGAAGTTGTCTTTAAGAGTAGAAATTGTGAAGCAGTGAGATGTTTAGTTGGGAAATCTAAAACTTGCTGCCAATCCTGATGAACTGAGTTCAATCCCTAGAATGTATATGGGCGAAGAGAACTGACTCTTGAAACTTATTATCTGATGTCCACATGTGTTGTGCATAGTACATGTATGCACACACAGGAATGCAGAGAGAGAGAGAGAGAGAGAGAGAGAGAGAGAGAGAGAGAGAGAGAGAAACAGAGTGAATAGATACATGATTTTAAAGAGTTGAAATCGTGAGCCTGTGAAAGTCATTGAGCATGGAAGAGATATGATTCAGTCAGAACTTTGGAATCTCAATGTGAAAATATTGTACTTATTTTGAGAAAATTAGGAAACAGCCTACCTCAAGACCCAGCAATACCACTTTTGGATATATACCCAAAGGATGCTAGCTCAGTCATACCACAATGACATGTACTCAATTATGTTCATAACAGCATTGTTTGTCATAGCCAAAACATGGAAACAACCTAAATGCCCCTTGGCCGGAGAATGGATAAGGAAAATGTGGTACATTTACACAATGGAGTACTACACAGCAGAAAAAATAATGACATCTTGAAATTTGCAGGTAAATGGATGGATCTAGAAAACATCGTACTGAGTGAGGTAATCCAGCTCTAGAAAGACAAACATCATATGTACTCATTCCTAAGTGTATTTAGACATAGAGCAAAAGAAAAACAGCCTATAATTCATCATCCATGAGAACCTAGACAACAAAGAGGACCCTAAGAGAGTCATACATAGATCTAATGTACATGGGAAATAGAAAAAGACAAGACCTCCTGAGTAAATTGGGAGCATGGGGTCCATGGGAGAGGGTAGAAGAGGAGGGGAGAGAAACAGAGGGGAGCGGAGAAGAATATGTAGCTCAATCAAAACAAAACAAAACAAAAGATCAGACTGGACAGAATAATGCCTTAGGTGAGGAGTAACATTGAGACATTACTAAACCTGGGTAGTATGAGTGAGGGTTAACCTGACCTTCTGAGTGTGACACCAAATAGAAACATATTCTTTAAAATTCTGCATGCAAATACCCAAAGGGCTAAAATTGACAAAGGATATCTCTTTGGAACGGCAGTTGAGGGGAGAGAGTAATGTAAATCAGTATGCCATTAATCCTGAGAACAATGTAACTTTTTTAGACCAGTTAAAAAAAAAAAGAAAGATCTGATTCTGCTAGAAAATGAAAACATGGACAGAATAATCACTGTGAACATGAGCCTGTAATGGAGATCTACAGAGAAAAATATGGAAGAAAAGCCAAGGATGCCAAGAGGCAGGCTGCATACTGCTTATTGTATGTTTACATTTATGGTGATATTTGTATTTATAGGGATGAGAAAGCAGGTTATTATGAATGCTATTTGTCTTGAATAGGGAAGGTGATGATAAATGACTATAATGATCATCTGAGTGAGAAAAGGCTAGGAAAAACTTGAATATGTGGCAGGGCTCCCCTTGTCCTTTTGGGGGTGTTGTCAGCCATCCTGGTTATTAAATTTTGTCTTGTATATTCATTGTTCATGATCCTGGTGACTTCAATAATAGCTTAAAATCATGAAAACTATTCACTTAACATATTTCAGGAGAAAGCATGATAGATACTATGAGTAGTCTTCGTAAACTTTTCTTTCTAGACCTTATTCTTTTCTACATCCTTTTATTTTTCCCAGTTTATCTACTTCATCAAGAAAGAAAATACCTGATTCTAGTCACTGATAAAGACAATAGTTATAATATGTCTATAAGTATAAAGGAGAAATATATTGTCCCATTCTTACTTTGAATGTCCTCTTGTTCCAAGTCTTCGTGTTGTCAAGAGGGGAAATTTTTGGCGAATTGTCTAAAAAAGAAAGAAAAGGTTTCTAACTTGTGTAGTTCTAATGCAAGCCACTCATACCATTACTCCTACTTAAGAAAGTAAATGGCAGACTAAAAAGAACACTTAAACTACAGGAAAGTAATACATGTATGTTGGTAAGAATTGCACCAATTACCATGGAAGTGCCTACCAAGATCTATTTTTGCTTGATGTAACTACTGAAGCAAAGGTTACTTTATTTACACACACCGGAGGGCTGTTTAGATTCCTCTATGATAATTCCATTCAGAGGTTTACCCACATTAAATATCCATCACCATTCAGAAAGGCTCCTTGGATCTTAAGGGAGCTCCATGGAAAATCGAATGAGTTAATTGCTTCTAGTTTTTATCAAATGTTCAAAGTGCTCTATGATTCCTACTTAAGGACCGTTGCCGTAAGGTAGACTCAGAAAAATGATAGTGCTAACATGGACATCACAGCTTCAGAGGGTTCACTAAGCCATGAGGAGACTGATTATTATGTTATCCAATAAGCTAATCACAGGCATGGTTAGATTCTAAGTCCACGAGTACCATACTGTATATCACACTGTCTGTGTAAGAAAAACTGTTTTCAAAAATAATTGAACTACTTTTTAGCATCATTTTATTTTACATGCGTAATTATTTTATCAGTATATATGTCTGTGTATTACATTTATGCAGTGCCCACGGAGTCCAGAAGAGGCATGGGATCCCCTGGAATAGAGGTTCATCTGGAAGAGTAGCCAGTTCTCCTAACCACTGAGGATTCTCTTATGTTCCAAAATAAATTACTTCTTGAAAGTATAGAGTTGGGCCACTTTTAAAGTGGGTTTTTAAAGTGGGGGGCTAAGAATAATGATGCATGCCTATAATACCAGCACTCAACAGACTGACCAGGAGATCACAAGTTCAAGGATAACCTGAGCTAAATAATGAGTTTAAGGTCAGCCTGGGGTACATAGGAATATCCTCAAATCACTTGCCTCATCCTTCCCTGAAAACCCATGGAGCTGGACCATAACACTCACTGTTTTCTAGACAATGAGTCCTCTAGAGGCTAGGATCTGGACTTTGGAGATAAAATACTTGAGATCCAAACTTTCTACAGTTTTACTAATTGTACTAGATTATCAGAATACTTAAAAAGGTTTCAGTGATGAGTTATTTTACCAAGAAATTAATATTATTTCCTGGTCCTCAAAATGACATGAACATATATAAGTCATCTAATATCAGATTCATAGATTCCCATCCTGAAGATAGAATGTTAAATGACAGAAATTTAACCAATCCTTTTATAAAAAATACTATGTATATAGCATAAACATATTCATACTGAAACAAAGATTTAGAAAAGCTACTTAAGTAATAGAATAAAAATTTATTAAAACTTAAAAGTTTGGACAATATAAATAATGAGAGCTTGCATTTATGGGTCTCCTTCATTTACTTTTACTTCCCAATGTAATTTAACTATATTCTTGAATGCATTCTCTTTGAAGCAATATGCTACTGTTTTATGGAGCTTGCCTTGAGCTCACATTAGATCTGATAGCCTGTACTCGGTGACTCAATAAATCAAGATATAAACATACACCGCTACAAACAAACACTAAGGAATTTCACTTATGCTTGTAAAGCAAACGCTTTAACATTCTGTAAGAGAACTCATTCAGATGAGTTGGCTTACACATTGTCTACCTAATATGTTAGTTGTCAGGTAGTATTAGCTAATATATGTCATATACCTTTCCAAAGGTGGCCGCACAAGCTGGCTCCAATTTCTCTTTCCTGCAGAAATCTAAATAGTGAGCGTACAGAATGCACCGTGGGAGGCAAACTCCTTCACACACTATGTAATTGTCTTCAAGCCTGAGAGAAAAGGCCAAGAATTAGGTCAAACCTTTTAACCATTACCTCCCTGCCCCCTCGATTACTTAATGCTCATTTTGAAAACAGACTGTACAAGGGAGTCAATGAGCAGACATAAATGGGCTTTGTTTTGGATGCTATTTAAAATGATACCAGAATAAAATAGCCCAAAATTATGTGCTATAAATCTCAAAATTGTTGAGAGAAATTTGAATGTGCTGTCCATAAAAAAAAATCACAATGGTGATATACTCCTTACATTGCTGTCACTCTCCGGTGGTTACATAATTAAAATGTAACAGTGGACTTTAAAAATGTGCACAAAGGTTATGTATAAGTGTTAATTAATTTCCTGAGAAAGGAAATTCTCTTGATGATCCAACTTAACTTGGCAAGCCCTAAAAAAAATATATTTGAAAGTCAGAAAGAGAAGGAAGGTCCTGCCTCAAGTGGGTAAGCCAGACCTTGTTGATTCCCCCTAAAAAGGCCTTAAGCCCCTCTGAGGAGTGGGTGGGAGATGGGAAGGGGAAGTGGTTGTTAGGAGAAAGGAAAGGTGGAAGAACTGGTGATGGTATGTAAAATGAAAAGTATTTTTTTTTAATAATTAAAAAAGAAGACAGGCCTGAAGTAGTAGCAGACACCCTCTCCTGATCTGGAGAAGCAAATGACAGCTTCTAAAGAGGCCACCTCTAAGAGAATGAATGGCAGGTGACCTCTGGGAGCTGAGGGGCTGAGTTTTACAGTTCAGGGAACAAATTTTCTCAACAACCAGTGAGATTCAAGAAACAACAACTGAATGTCTCATGAAATTCCAGCATCAGATAATTTCTTAATTTCTGTCTGGCCATGAACTTAACATGTCTAGACTCCTGACTCACAGAGGCTCCGGAACAATATGTTTGTGTTGTAAGCAAACACACACGTGCCACCACATAAACACAAACAAAACATAAGGACTATTTTTAGAAGAGTAAGAACCATCGTGATCACCTGTTAGCACCATTACAAAGTGATGCTAATGTAAAAACCACTTCTCCCAGGCCACCGTGGCAAATACCTGGTCTTACTTCTTTTTAAATCTTCAGTGTTCAGTAGGTTACTATTTGATCTAGGACTATGAGTGATGAAATTGAGACGCTATGTTTTTAAAAGAACATCCTCAATTCAGAAATAATGCCAGGTTTCAGCTTGTCAATGTTCATACATCCTTACTTTCATCCACCAACTATTTCTGAATCCTGAACAACAAGAGAAAACATGGTACTGCATTTGTTTGGAAAAGACACCAGGGTAAACTCACTTTATTGAAGCTGAAATGATGATCTATTTCCACTCTCAAACCCTTTTAATGTGATTAAACCTTTGATCATCTAAAGAAGCAATGTATCTCTATGGAAGTCTCTAAATATAACACATACAATTGAAACTCTGCAGTATAGATGTAACTATATAAACTTTGGAAATCTGGGTAGATTTCCATTTAATTTCAACTAAATGTAATGTAATAAATATATTCGTGCTGCACTTATCTGAATGACAATCTAGAAATGAAATCTTCTAGGTTCTATTCCCACTTTTTCTAATAGTCCAGTAAATTGTTTTTACTAAAATGTAATTATACTAATTTCATGCTTAATAAAATCATAATCATTTGCAACACAAGAGAAATGCAATATGTAGGATTATTCAGATTAAAATTGGGCGAAGTCTTGAAAGACTTCAGATTTAATATACTCTCAATATATACTCTCAATACACAAAGTAAAAGTCAAGAGACCCATTCAATGGGTTTCAGATGCCAATTATCCTTTTAATTAAAATTATCCAAACCAACTAGGAAGCAGTATTTCAAAACAAATAAATTTGCCTACACAAAAATTGAATAGCAAATTCACAATAAAAGTTTAGTTAATAAGCTTATTTTTAGTTTGATTTTCAGTTCTAATTTTAACACTCTCAATACTCTATAGTCATACAGATTTCTTAAAATCCAGATACCTTAGTGTTTTAACTTATTTTTTTTAGAAGACTGGGAAAATAAAACAAAAATGTAAGTGTTCTATATTCTTCAAAATATGATAATTATTAGGAGAAATGACTACTTAAAACTTGCATTTTTAAAAGTAGGTATATAATACCCGCAATCTATTTATTTGGGTAGTTGTTTTTATAGTCATTGTTTGGTTTACAAAATACTGAGTTAAGCTAGATAAACCTATGACAAAAATTTTAAATAAATCCAAGATTGTTTCTATTCACTCGATTTGGACTAAAACCTATGAGATCATACAAAATCCTTTAAAATAAAAATAAAATCAAAAATTTCCCAATTGTCCTGATGACAGTAGTTGTTTCCTAAGTATGCCAGATAATTTTATTCTCAATTGTTTACAGCTCCAGAGTATTTTCAACTAGTAATTGTACCAACAAACTTCAAAAATCACAATGGAACTTTATAGGAATATTTGTTTTGAATTTCAGATGTTGGAAGGGTTTGAACATACAGTTTCAGAACTTCTGGCTATGCAAATTAAAACTTAATGATTAAATAAACAAAAATAAGGGTTACTAGCATTTATAGATTTTATTTTTTGAATTTTTTCTAACCTCTAGATAATACTAGATATATAGAGAGGTAGATAGACAAACAGATAAATGATAGATAGACAGAATAACTAATCAGTAAGTAACCTTATACTTATTATTCAGAATTGTGGAAGAAATTTGTGCCCTTAATTCCTCATATTATGCAAGGTTTCTTAAAGACATAGTCTTACTTTTGATTCCTCTTCCTTTTAGACAAGTGTTACCAAAACGCTCTTAATATTTCGACCTGGTGATAATCTCTTAGTTTTAAAAAATCTTGGGGCAAATTCAATTGTAGTGCTTTGCTACAGTAAATCATATATATGATTTACTATAAAACTGAATTTTTAAAAATTATGACAGCTTAACTGACTTGTCCATTTCTTACTTCTCACTCAGTCTACCTATTTTCTAACTGACACAGTATCTGCCCTGCTGCAGTATCTGCCCTGCTGGGGATTAACGCAGAATTAAGGTCCTTCCACTTTTTGTTATTTTCAAGGATCATATCTCTAGATCATAAAAATACCAAATAAATACATTTCATGTTGAGCAAATCATAGAAAAATTCCTCACTGCTTACATGTGAAGAACGTGTGGTTTTAGTCAAAAATATATCCCAAATATATCCCATATATATATGATCCAAATACAGATCGTGCGAACAGGCAGTGAAAAGAAAACGGATGCATTTCTCGTGGGTCTTTTAAACTTTTAGGGAGAAGCAAGTTGGGGAAAGCCAGGGTCCTAGAGACACAGGCGCTCGCGACAGGGCCGGCTTACCACTGCAGGGTGAGCTGAGTCTGCTTCTTCTTGTCCTTCATGATCTGCGTGATGCTCTTCTTCTGAGAGAGCTGTGGGTCGGGTGCTTTGGTCTTGCTCTCGTGAGCGTCCACATCCTCTTCTTCCGAGGAAAAGTTACCATTGCTTAAATGTATCTCTGAGGGCGAGTTTAAGGGGTGACAAAGAACAAGGAAACATGCAATCAGTTCGGTGGCTTCCACATCTACTTGCTGTACATTGGATGGGGTGCCCGAGCCAGCAGAAGGAGTTGAGCAAAAGCCCTCGGAGTTAACAGTGTTTTCATTAACATTTTTCCTGGTGAAATGAGATGGTCCCGACAGAGTATCCTACTTCTATGTGTATTCGGAGTGGGTTTATATTTACTGTTGGGCGCCCTTGGGACTCAGCCTCTCCCTGGCAGCCAGGCGAGAGGAGCACTCACCTGATTTGACTCCCACCTGCAGCCTAGGGTCTCCGCTTTTCTCCCCGCTGCCTGCGGCGCCTGCAGCTGCTCCGGCAGCAAGGTACGCACTGTTCTCGGGGTAGATCAGCAAATCCTTGCCCAACAGCTGCACGCAGCACTCCTCCGCGATTTCGGACGGAAGTTGGGGTGAAGACTGCTCCTGCACGAAGGCGTCTCCCAACTCGGGGACCTTGTCCATCCTTTCCAGCGCTTGGAACTCAGCGTGCGGAGCTTTGCCCAGCTTGGTGTTGAGCCCCAGAGTCCTGGGGAGGGGCGGGGCGGGGCGGGGCGAGGCGGGGCTGGGGACATGTGGCCTCTGGGCAGGGAGGAGGCCTCAGGCTCAGAGCCCCCCTGACGTCGGAGAGGGGACAGGGTGAACAGGTACCGCACAGATGGCAGGGTGTAGGAGGGCGGAGGCAGCGCTGCTTTTTTCCAAGCATCTCGGGTCTGGACAGAAGCTTGCTCCCAGTTTACTTCCTCACCTGCTCTCAGTCACACCTGAGCTGCTTTCCTCTCTGCTCGTTCTCTCTCACCATGTTCTGGGTCCAGAACTACTTCTCTATGGAAAACTTGCTGAAGGATCCCAGAAAGCTTAGCTCTCCTCTCTACTGGGACAAACAACTTAAACTGTCCCCATCTCTATTCCCAGGTGTCCTAACCTAGGCACCTGTCAGGGCAGTCTTGACTCTGCAAGCATAGAACAGCAGGGAACAAAATTCAGAGTACCACCACCCAGTCTTCGGCAGTCTTTGCGCCACCTTGGTCAGGTATGTTTCTGGAATAATTCAAGGATAGAGGAGCACCCTTTTGAGTGACTTGACGGCAGAACAGTCACATCACACTGCTCTGCACTGCACACACTGACTTGGACACTTGGGCCTCATAGCCCTCTCAGCTGTGGAGGTTGAAGGAAAAGACGCACCCCTTACGAAAAAGATTTGCATCCCATACAATTCCTCATTTCATGCCGAGCAATGATAAAAAAAAATAAATTTTTATCTTAATTTAATAACATTTATTTATTAACATAAAGAAAATTTAATAGCATTCCAATTCAAAATGACAAAAGTTATGTTTGTTTAAAGGTAAGTTGGATTCTCTTTAAAGAAGGGTGCTATGTGCGGATTTAGGATCCAATTGCCTGGCTGACTAATGGTTTTCCTCTTTCTATTCTGTGTCCTTTTGATCAACAGATCCCCAGGAAAAGACAGAATCCAGCACTGGTTCCATTGTTTCATCACAGCCAATCCTATATCTTCTTTGGGGGGGGGGATTAGAAAGAGATATCACCCTTGAATTTAGCATGAAATAGCATTATAAGCTGACATCACATCGAGAAAACAAAATGAGACGCAGAGTGGCAGATAGAGATGAAGGGCCAGGTACATGGAGGGAACAGTCTACTCAAGAGCAGTGGTTCCCCCAGGGCAGCTGAAACTGTTCTTGTGTTGCAGCTTCCCCATTTTCAGCAGCACTTGCTGGAAAAGACATCTCCTCTTTCAAAGCCCTCCTCACAGGCTTTCTGTGGCTGCTGAATGCAGGCTGGAGCCACATGCTTACCCACACACCCAATGCTCTGCAGCCACATACTTACCCACACACCCAATGCTCTGTAGCCACATGCTTACCCACACACCCAATGCTCTGCAGCTATTCCCTACATAGGACAACTTGGCATATTTGTCTTCTCTACCTCGTCCCCTGAAAGCCTTGGAGCCTGCTGAGTGTGTAGGGTTTTTCACTTCAATGCTAACACGTACAATGCACTACCTTTACCAAGACACACTCAGGTGCATTTTGCAATGGAAGTCCTCTTTGTGTTCACAGAAGGGCTCTATCCACTCATGCCACATAACCATGAGGAAAATATTCAGAAAATATTTGGCATTTCTCCTTTAACTTTAAAATGCAGACCACTTGATATCCAGAAGGTGTGCTTGTGTGTATGAGTCATAAGACACTAAGTGAATATTTGGCAATTTCCCAACTGAACTGATCGATGGAAGTGCAAACTAATATCTTGTAAGGCCCTAAACAAATTTTTGGCCATAATTTAAAGTAAACTGTCTACTTTACAAAACAGCACCGAAGTACTTTGTGCTTCTCTTCAGAATTAGGGATTGTTAGTAGATGTGAGACAATTAAAGGTATTAAATCAGTAATCAATAATCTTCCAACTTTAAAAATCCCAAGATGAGGTGGCTTCAATAGTAAGTTGCACCCAAAGTTTAAACAATTGCTGCCTATCTTTCCTACAGGGATACAGTGACAGCAGTGCTTGGATGATAGGGCAAGTCTGCTCTCATCCTAGATGATCATGTGTGGTTTTAATAGCCCCTGTTTCCATGGGGATGTGCTCCAGGATCTCAGGTGTCACTTGAAACTGTAGATGGAATAAAACTCTGCTGGTGTTTTTGTTCCCTATATGACATGCAGTGTTGCCATATGGAACCAAAGCCATTCTGTTCTTTCATGTCTCATGTACTGGCGTCTCCTTGGTCTCTCTAGGCTTTCATTTGGGGGCCATGAGAAAGTAAAACATGGGTTAATGGAGCCCAAGTCATGTTATACTGCATCAGTCCATCATACAACCCAGAAAGCATAAACAATGAAGATACATATTATCAAATGGATACTGTTTCTTACTAGGACATCAAGATGTACTAGTCTCTACCAAGTCCTTTGAAAGCCTGTGAGCCTGCTTAGTGTATAGGGCTTACCTCTTGGTGCTAAAGTGTTCGTATATCCAGACACATTCCATAATGGAAGTTCTCAGTGAGAACATCCTGGGGGTAACTGATATGTGAGTAAGTGGATTGACCAAGGAAGACAGGCACTGAATGTGTGAGCATCCTCCAGTGGGAAAGGGGCCAGAGCGAGCAGACAGGAAGAAGGTAAGATATGTGCATAATCATTCTTAAACCATTGCATTTCTTGCAGGGATGCTTGCCCATAGGTATAAGATTTTACACTCTTTAGCCTTTGAATATGAACTTGTACCATGCCTCTCTAGGAGAATTCCAGGCCTGCAGTCTCAGACTACCACGGTCTCTTTTCCTTGTCCCAAGGTTTCCAACTTCTTGAACTAATCTGGTACTTGTTTCCCTTGTTCCTAGCCTGAAGTTGGCCACTGTGGAACCATTTCTGCCTAAAACTACATGTACTCATACAATGAACCCTCTCAGTACAGCCTGTATACCATTGGTCCTATTCATCTGGGAAACAACGCACAATTTTTGACAAGGGAAGAAAGTCAACCCAATGAAAACCTTTCAATTTACATTGCTAAAGCTTTATAAAAGAGTGGATGTAGACCCATATTTCATACAATACTCAAAAATCAAGTTAGAGTAAAGCTGTAAGAATATAATATGCAACTGTATAACCTTCGGAGACCTTGACGTGAGTATCCCTGGCTTTGACCCAGGCTTTTAAACACAATGAGATGCAAGCAGCTAAAGCAAAGCATACAAACTGGATTCCTTTCAGAATTATACACCTGAAGGCTACCAGAAAGGTAGTCAATCTGTGTACACAATGGGAAAATATTTAAAAGTCATTTCATAAGATTTGAATATTCATAATATATAAAACCCTTTGCAGCTCCAAAATCAAAAGACAGTACCCTGATTTCTAAAATGAGCAAAAAAAGGACTCAAACTAGGGAACATGGAAGGATTTAATATAATCAAAATATATTGTATTAAATCCTCAAAGAAATATATATATATATTATAAAACAATGCTGTGAAAAGATGTTGAGCATCACTCAAATTAGGGAAATGTAAATCAAACCCACAGTTAAGGACCTATTTATACCCACAAAGGTTGCTACAATCATAAATACAAAGCACAGAAAATAATTGTTGGTAAGATTGTGAAGTCATTGGGACTTTCATCCATTGCTGGCAGAAATATAAAACAGATGAAAATAAAAGGTGAACATACAATCCCATAAATTCATTCCTAAATTCTCATTCCACTCAAGCAAGTGGAAACTAATATAAAAATGTTCATGATAGCATTATGAATCATACTAAAAAGGGTGATGAAATACAAATGCCTTATCAGTTGCTGGATAAAGAAATTCAATGTGGCATGACATACAAGTCAATAGTATTCAGTCATAAAAATGAAGTATGAATATATGGTATTGTCATGTGTGATCGCTAAGAACACTTTCAAACTAATTTTATTTTTTTTGGTTTTTCAAGACAGGATTTCTCTGTGGTTTTTCAAACTGAAAATTTTACATACAAAGGACAACATATTATTACATTCACAGGAAATAATCAGAGTAAGCAAATCTGTAGTGACAAAAAGTAAATTAATGTTACTGTCAGAACCAGAAGTTGGGACAAATGAAGAGTTACTCTTAAATAGTTACAGGCTTCCGTATAGGCCATAATGAGATTTTTCTTGAATTACATAGTGGCGACGGTTGAATAGTGTGTGCACATAGAGAACTATACAATTGTACACTTTCAAATGGTTCAACTGGGGCATTTTATCTCAATAAAATACTTTAAAACAAGGAAGGCAATATTATAAAAAAAAAGCTAAGAATCTGCTAAGTAAGGAATTACTATTTCATCTGAGAAGGGAATGTACAATGCTTGAAATTTTTCAAATTTTGAGTTTTAAAATAGGAGCCATCAATCTTGAAGTATACAGGCCCAGGAGATAATTTAGTGTACTAGGACCCTCACATGGTTTGGTGTTATGCAAGCACACACGTGCAATCTAAATAATTGGAAGGTGGAGTCAGAAGGATCAGGAAGGAATTCAAGGTCATGCTGAAGGCCCACCTAGGCTACGTCTGTGTGTAACAAGTGTGTGTGTATGTATGTATGTAAGTATGTATGTATGTATGTATGTATGCGTGTATGTATGTAATATATGCATGTTTAAAATTTGGAAACCAAATTTATTGTGCTAATCTCCATGTAGACTTAACTGTTCTCTTTTCTGTAACCATCCATCCATGTAAATAATAAATGAACTGGAGTGGAAGCCAGGAGAGCAGCTTTCACTGAGGCTGCAGACAGGCTCCAGGGGGACAGTGAACGGAGGTGGAGTTGGGCACAAGGCACAGAGTGGATGGCATGTGCTGGTGATGGTTTCCACAAGAAGGAGCACTTCCTGGTGACAAATGGATGGGTCTTAGATGGAAATGAAGTTATTTTTCAGGAAGGTAAGAAGTATTTTTCATGTAAATAATTTTCGGCTAGTTGCAAGAACTCACCACAGCCATGGAAAAGCCAGCTTCCAGGTGTTTTCAAGCATAACAGCTTCTTTTCAAGAAATCATTTCAAAGACAGACGGGACTTGTATCTTTCAGTCCAGAACAGGGATTTCCCCTGAGAGTAGGTCCTGAGTCACAATCCTTTAATACCTGTCTAGTCCTCATGAAGCAATCTTATTTCCCTGCAATTCTTTATCATCTGACCCTCATGAAAGGCTGATTCAGTCGTTCATTTCTTATTTAATATGTTAACTAGAAAAATTACAAGACCAGAATAGGTTGCTATAGGTGTCTGCTACTCTTTGTGCTTTTCTCTGAATTAAAGTTCTTTCAAAGTAAAAAAAAAAAAATTAAGTCAAATGATTTTTCAGAATCATAAGTAAACATGATCTCCTGGTTGTTTATTAATAGAAGATACTTCCATAATTCTAGAGATGCTTATTTGCACAGAAAATATGTTAAGACTTGAGAAATACATTCTTATTTTAGTGTCCTTGTTGAAAATGGAAGGAAAAGTACATTTAAAATATTTGAATATTCAATTCTTGAGTCAAAGGAAAACTATTTTTACTATTTTCAATTGGATGTTATTTTGTTGAAGCTTAGCATCCATCACCTCCATCAGTCAGAGTGGTCTGCCTGTGAGAGAACTGTTTTCCATGGAGTATCGGAATTGGTACACAGCTAAATGGGAAAAGTACAAGTTGCAGATTGAATAAAATGCTAAATATATGTGTTAAATGGCATTTATCAAATGTGGGAGTACCTAGTAAGTAGTTATAAGTGGAAAGCAGTGGCAGTTTTCCATCCTTTCTTTCATTTAACCCAAAGCTCAATTTATCATAATCCTGACCCCAAAGTAAGCCAGCCAAGTTACTCTACCTGTGACACTCTTTGTATGGTAGTGGGGGCAGATTCAGCAGCATGCAGGGCGGTAAATACAGCATGTGTTACAAATACACAAGCAAGGACAGTTGTGCTCCACAGAAGACAAGTGAGTGAGAATTTTAATGAGACTGTAATTTCTCTGGACTTGAAGGAATTTTATTCATTCACAGTGGAACTGAATATAAGATACATTCCAGGTACAAGAAATGGAATTGGCAGAGGCTCAGAGCTAAGAAAACATGGGCAAGAAGAGTCAGGACAGCATCAGTCCTAGGGACAGTTGAGTAAAGAGCAGTGTGATGGGCATGGGGGATCAGGAGCAGGCCAGACCTTAAGATGTTTTTTCAAGCTCAAAAATTCATACTTTATTATAAGGCTCCATACCAAATCTGGGAGTGAAATTCAAAAGTGTGTGTTAAAAGTGTGGGTCTATTGTGGGGAGAGGAAGTTAGGAGTACTGGGTGATGTAAAGAATGTGCAGGGTAAGGAAGACACTACTAAGTGAAGACGAGGAAAAGGCTGATTAAAGAGCCCCTTGCAGATATTGGTACTAATTGTCACAGTACTAGCTTCAAAGGTTCATGCATCCTCTGACCCTCCCTTACTCAATTGGTTGCTCTCTTCACTCTTTGCTATTAGCAAATGTGCTTGCAGAGAGTTGAAAAGTGTTTTTACAATGGGCTCTTGATGATGTTGGAAGCTTTACGACCACTAATCACCATGTGGCTTGACCAGGTTAGCTTGGAGGGGATATGCCTTTTATTGCAGCTGACACCCAGAATTATACTATGCAGAGCCAACTACATGGGACCCGTGGAGAGCAAAACCATCCCCAAATCGGCAGCCTCTAGTCAGCTGACCACAGCCTTGAGCATGACATTCCATGGAGCATAGAGAAGCTGAGCCCAGCCTACATAGCTGTAACGACTGATTTAAAGCACTAAAAATTGGATGTTTTATTACATGGCAAAAGCATGCATGTCTAGTGGATATTTATTCATATAAAATGTGAAGATGACTGAGCTTCACATTTCGCAAAAACGTGTTGACATTAGAAATGGGAGAAGCAGATTGTAGAATGAAGTGGCACTTTGTTTTGGTTTTAACTTTGAGTTTTGATTTTTGTTTGGGCTGGTTATTTGTCTGGTTGGGTTTTGATTTGTTTTGTGTTAATATAGAGTCTTATGCAGCCCAGGCTGACCTCAAACTTACTATGTAGCCAAGAACAACCTTGACCTCCAAGTACTAGGATTACAGGTGTGCCCTACCATGTGTGTGCTTACTGGGGATCCAGCCAAGGACTTATTGCCCAAAAGGTTATGTACTCAGAATTGTGGTTTTTGGTATTAAGATGTTTTTTGTTTGTTTGCTTGCTTGCTTTCAGTTTTTAGATGAGAAAATATTGCAACTCAAAGACGAGGAAATTTTTCATATAAAAGTCAAATGTTACAATAGGCACAAAAATAGCAAGTGAAAAAGTGGATGAAATGAACCCTACCAATTTTACTTTTAATGAAAGTTTTGCACTGTTTATATACACAGAGACATATGTTCATATTTCATATTGGAAAGAACAACTTGGATATAATGGAGTACTAAATAATACTTCCTAAAGGGTCTGGCTAAAAGAAAAAAAATGTAACTTTTCACATACAGATTTTTTCACCTACTATTCCAAACTAAGAGAATTCAGCAGTCTCTTCTGCAAGCTGTTCATGCAGAGTTGCTTTCTGGGTATAAATAGAATAAACTGTTCCAAGTGTAAACCCTAAATGCTTGAAATACATTATATACACTTTAAAACTAGAAAAACCAAGTTTACTTTAACAGCATGTGCTTGAAGTCTTTATAACACAGTTTTCCTAGTGTCTCTGGGGCCAAATTGTATGTTATATTATTTCAGAGCTCTGCAATAAGATGTTACTTTATAATGCACTTCATTATATAACATACTGTTGCATTTGTAAGATAAAGGCAATAAATCAGTTAAAGTCATATCAGTGTTCATTTGGGAAGAATGAGAAAAACCAGAATACTTTTCAGTATTATTATCATAATAATTCTAGCCTATCAAACCAAACAATGACATTAATGTTATGTTTTGAGTATTATTTTAATTATGTTTTATTTACTGTAATAAAACACATAGCAAAATTAAATAATATAAAAAGGAACACATAAAACAAGACACACTTTAGGATAAATTTGGGTGTTTTGTGTTTTTTTTCTTTGTGAATGTGTGTGTTTGCTTTTTGTTTGCTTGTGTGTTTGTTTTTTTTTTTGTTGTTGTTGTTGTTTTTTTCATGACAGGGTTTCTCAGTGTAGTCCTGTGGTGTGGGATGCCCTTCTGTACGCTGCAAATACGTGTTGATTTTCACATTAAACACCACACATTAGAGGGAGACTTCAACACCCCACATTCACCACTGCACAGGTCAGACAGAAAATTAACACAGAAATGAGAGAACTAACAGATGTTATGACTCAAATGGACTTAACAGACATCTATAGAACATTCCATCCAGACATAAAAGAATATATATCTTCTTCTCACCTCATGAAACCTTCTCAAAAATTGAAAGCATTCTAGGTGACAACGAAAACCTCAACAGATTTTTAAGAATTGGAATAATCCCATCTGTCTTACCAGATCATTATGACTTAAAATTAGAATTCAAAAGCAACATTAATTTCAGAAAGTTCACAAACACATGGAAATTAAACAATACTCACCTGAATCACCAATGGATCAAGTAAAAATAAAGAAATTAAAGACTTCCTAAAATTTAACAAATAGGACCACACAATATACCCAAATTTATGGAACACAATGAAAGCAGTGTTAAGAGGAAAGTTCGTAGCACTAAATGCCTTTATAAGGAATCTGGAAAAATAACACACTAGCGAGTTAACAGAACATTTAAAAACATGAGAACAAAAAGAAGCAAACTCACCCAGGAGGAACAGACAGCAGGCAATAAATAAATTGAGAGCTAAAATCAACAAAATAGAAACAAAGAAAACAATACAAAGACAGAGACAGACAGAGAGACAGGCAGACAGGTTGAGATACACAGAAGCAAAAGGACAAAGAGTTGGTTCTTTGAGAAAATCAACAAAATAGGCAGACCTATATCCAAAGTAACCAAAATGCCAAGAGAGAAATATCCAAATTAACAATATCATAAATGAAAGGGGGACATAACAACAGAAATAGAAGAAATCCGGAGAATCATCAGGTCATACTTTGAAAATCTGTACTGCACAGAATTGGAAAATCTAAAGGAAATGTACAATTTTCCAAATAAATATCACTTACCAAAATTAAATCAAGACCAGATCATCAAAGTAAATAGACTTATAACTGCTAAAGAAATAGAAACCATCATCAAAACCTGCCAACCAAAAATATCTAAGATCAGATGGTTTCAGTGCAGAATTCTATGAGATTTTCAAAGAAGAACTAATACCAATACTCAAATTGTTCCACACAATAAAAACAATATGAACATTGCCAAACTCTTTTTATGAGGCTACAATTACCCTGATATCCAAACCACATGCAAAAAATTACTAAGAAAGAGAATTACAGACCAAATTTACCCATGAGCATTGATGCAAAAATACTCAATAAAATACTGGCAAACCAAATCCAAGAACATATCAGAAAAATCATCCACCATGTCCAAGTAGGCTTCATCCCAGAGATGCAGAGGTGGTTCAATGTATGAAAATCTGTCCATGCAATCCACCATATAAACAAACTGGAAAAAAAACACATGATAATCTGATTAGATACTGAATTAGCCTTTGACACAATACAATACTCCTTCATGATAAATGTCCTGGAGAGAGCAGCATAATAAATAATAAATAATAAACATAATAAAGGCAATATACAGCAAGTCAACAGCCAACATCAGACTAAATGGAGAGAAACTCAAAGCGATCCCACTGAAATCAGGAACAAGACAAGGTTGTCCACTCTCTCCATATCTATTCAATACAGTACTTGAGGTTCTAGCTAGAGCAATAAGACAACAAAAAGAGATCAAAGGGACAAAAATTGGAAAAGATGAAGTCAAGCTCTCACTATATGCTGATGATATGATAGTTTAAGTAAGTGACCCCAAAAATTCTACCAAGGAACTTCTTTTCTTTTCTTTTTTTTTATTGAGAAAAGGAAAAAAAAGTTTCAGCCTCCTCCCAGCCTCCCATTTCCCTCCCCCTCCTCCCACCCTTCTTCCCCTCCCCGTACTCCTCTCCCTCTCCCTGTCCAGTCCAAAGAGCAGTCAGGGTTCCCTGCCCTGTGGAAAGTCCAAGGTCCTCCCCCCTCCGTCCATATCTAGGAAGGTGAACATCCAAGCTGGCTAGGTTCCCACATAGCCAGAACATGAAGTAGGATCAAAACCCGGTGCCATTGTCCTTAGCTTCTCATCAGCCCTCATTGCTCGCCATGTTCAGAGAGTTCGGTTTTATCCCATGCTTTTTCAGTCATAGTCCAGCTGGCCTTGGTGAGCTCCCAATAGATACAACTAATAAACACGTTCAGTAAAGAAGCAGGATGCAAGATTAACTCAAAAAAAAAAAAAAAACCAGCAGCCTTCTTTTATACAGAAGATAAATGGGCTGAGAAAAAAAATCAGAGAAACATCACCCTTCACAACAGCCACAAATAATGTAAAATATCTTAGAGTAACTCTAACCAAACAAGTGGAGGATCTGTATGATAAGAACTTTAAATCTTTGAAAAAAGAAATTGAAGACGATAACAGAAAATGGAAAGATCTCCCATGCTCTTGGGTAGGTAGAATTAACATAGTAATAATGGCAATCTTAACAAAAGCAATCTACAGATTCAATGCAATGCCCATTAAAATCCCAGCAAAATTCCTCACAGACCTCAAAAAAAACCCAATACTCAACTTCATATGAAAAAGCAAAAACCCAGGATAGCCAAAACAACCCTGTACAATAAAGGAACTTTTGGAGTCATCACAATACCTGACTTTAAACTCTACTACATTACTGAAAACAACCTGGTATTGGCATAAAAACAGACAGGAGGACCAATGGAATCAAGTCAAAGACCCAGACATCAACCCACACACCTCCAAACACCTGATGTTTGAGAAAAATGTATAAAATGGACCAAAGAAAAAGTATTTAACAAGTAGTGCAGGCATAACTGGATATCAACATGTAGAAGAATGAAAATAAATCCATATCTATCGCCATGCACAAAACGCAAGTCCAAATGGATCAAAGACCTTAAAATAAAACTAAACACACTGAACTTCAGAGAAGAGAAAGTGGGAAGGATGCTTGAATGCATTGGCACAAGAGATCATTTCCTAAATATAACCACAGTAGCACAGACTCTGAGAGCAACAATCAATAAATGTGACTTCCTGAAACTGAGAAGGTTCTGAAAAGCAAAGGACATGGTCAACAAGATAAAACGGCAGCCTACAGAATGGAAAAAGATCTTCGCCTACCCCACATTGGACAGAGGACTGATCTCCAAGATATACAAAGAACTCAAGAAATTGGTCACCATTGCTGGGTCCAGGGGTAGGTTGATCCCGAATTTCCTGAGAAACTGCCACACTGCTTTCCAAAGTGGTTGCACAAGTTTGCATTCCCACCAGCAATGGATGAGGGTACCCCTTTCTGCA
>NC_022034.1:30137277-30154354 GCF_000317375.1 Microtus ochrogaster | reverse complement strand
ACTTCCCATAGGGCAGGGAACCCTGATTGCTCTTTGGGCTGACAAGGGAGGGGGACTTGATTGGGGGAGGGGGAGGGAAATGGGAGGCGGTGGCGGGGAAGAGACAGAAATCTTTAATAAATAAATAAGTTAATTAATTAATTTAAAAAAAATTTTAAAAAGAAATTGGTCACCGAAAGAACAAATAATCCAATAAATAATGGAGTACAGATCTAAACAGAGAACTTTCAACAGATAAATCTAAAATGGCTGAAAGACACTTAAGGAAATGCTCAACATCCGTAGCCATCAGAGAAATGCAAATCAAAACAACTCTGATATTCCATCTTATAACTGTAAGAATGGCCAAGATCAAAAGCACTGATGATAACTTACACTGGAGAGGTTGTGGGGTAAAGGGAACGCTCCTCCATTGCTGGTGAGAGTGTAAACTCTTACAGCTGCTTTGGAAATCAGTATGGCAATTTCTCAGAAAATTAGGAAACAACCTACCTCAAGACCCAATAATACCACTTTTGGGTATATACCCAAAGGATGCTCAATCATACCACAAGGACATGTGCTCAACTATGCTCATAGCAGCACTGTTTGTCATAGCCATAACCTGGAAACAACCTAAATGCCTCTCAACAAAATAATAGAGAAAGCAGATATAGTAGATTTACACAATGGAATACTACACAGCAGAAGAAAATAATGACATCTTAAAAGTTTTAAGCAAATGGATGGATCTAGAAAACATCATATTGAGTGAGGTAACCAAGACCCAGAAAGACAAATATAATATTTATTCACTCATAAGTGGCTTTTAGACATAAATTAAAGAAAACCAGCCTATAATTCACAGTCCCAGATAACCTAGACAACAAAGAGGATCCTATGTAAAATAGACATACATGGATCTAATCTACATGGGAAGTAGAAAACTACAAGATCTCTTGAGTAAGTTGGGAGTGTTGGGATTTCTGGAAAGGGTAGAAGGGGAAGGGAGAGGAAGTGGGGAGTGGAGAAAAATATGTAACTCAACAAAAACAATAAAAAGAGGGGAAAATACGTGTTGTTTTTATTGGTTGATGAATAAATCTGTTTTGGCCTATAACAGGGCAGAATATAGCTACATGGGAAAGCCAAAGTAAATACAGTAAGAAAGAAGACAGAGTAGATGGAGACACCAGCAGCTGCTGGAGGAATAAGATTCAGAGCAAAACAGGTAAGTCACAGTCCATGCGGCAATATACAGATTAATAGAAATGGGTTAATTTAAGTTTTAAGAGCTAGTTAGTGATAAGCCTAAGTTAATAGGCCAAACAGTTTGTAATTAATATTAAGCCTTTGAGTGCTGTTTTAAAAATGTCTGTGGGGACCAGGTAGGATGAAAAGCCTTCATTTACAGTCCTGGCTGTGCTAGGACTCACTCTGTAAACCAGTCTGGCCCTCTTCAAACACAGAAATCTGCCTGCCTCTGCCTCCAGAACGCTGGGATTAAAGGTGTTTGCCACTAACATCTGGAGCATAAATCTGTTAAGTATGATAAGCTATGTCTATCCTTGATGTTTCATAGTCCATAGTGGAACCCCCTTCTAGTTTTCTTCTCTACAGTTCTTTATGTCATTGCATAGTTCTTAGAATTTTTATTAGAGGATATTTAAGATTATAACTTTTCCCCTATGTGTTCAATGTTTTAATATATAAAATTGCTCTATGGATGGATAATTGTAACCATTTTGTAGATTCATAATTTGACTACTAATGACTTGTAATTCTGATTAAATTCATTGCTTTTAAATATAATATTTAAAACAATAACTCCTTTCAGAACTTAAATAATTTCCTCAAGCTAAAAATGATGGGTTGTATCCAGGAATGGTGATCCATGCCTTTAGTCTTAAAACTCATGAGACAGTGGCAGGAGGATCTCTGAGTTTGGGGCCAGCCTGGTTTACAGAGCAAGTTCCAGGACAGGCACAGGTACACAGAAAAACTCTGTCTTGAAAAACCAAAATTAGAATAAGAATGTTTTAAGTTTCTCGTTTGTTACAGTGTCACTCAGTGGGCTGGATAAGTGCAGGCTACACATGAAGACTATAGGTATGGTGCATTCATCTCCCATCTCTCACACTGTTTGAAAGCACCTCTTATTTGAGCAATTTATCAATGGAAGAGCTCAGTGGAAGCCACTCTTTCTACAGCATTGCTTTTGGGTGCCAGCAGTAGATAAATAACAATAGAGCAGTGCAATAAGCAAGTAAACATTAGAACAAGAGAAGAGGCAGTTAGATGTAATATAACCAAGGAATTTGGTGTTTCTTGAAATTGTACCATCTACATCAGAATTATCTGAAGTCGCAGCAACCTGAGAACCAAAGAACCAAAGCATTAAATGGTTTTTATCAAGATAGTATCAGGTGTTATAGAGTTCTCAATTACAAGAAGGAGCATTTGTTTCAAAAAAGTGGTGGGGGGAGAATGTGTCACAACCTGAGGCATAGTCTATAAACATAGGATGCCTTCAACCGCATTGCAATTTAATATGGTGTTTATTTAGAAGGGCAGGGGGATGGAAAGACTTGAGGATGGCAGGGAAATGTGATCACATCCCTTCATTGTATTCCTAGTGTTTTAATGATGTCCCGGACATCATTAAGAGAACATGCTGCACCCAGAATACTGAAATGAGCATCACAGAGGACAGCACACCAGAGACTCTGGTCTCCTGGGGCATCCCATTGGGAACACCTGTTGAAATTCTCCAGGACACATTCAGCACTTTCTCTGCTAATGTACTCATCACAGCATATTGCTAGCATTGCCTAAGTGCTAGTTTTGCCTTCTTAATCTAACACGTAGCCTGCCTTCAGGAAGTTATTGAGTCATTCTCCAGCTACTGGCTCCATTTCCAGGGATAATTAGTGAACTATTAAACTGGGTATTTCGTGTAGAACATGACACGTAGAAAATTCTTCTTAGTTTATTTTAGCCATATTTGCGTAAGAACAGTAATTTAATGATCATTATATAATTTACTTGTGTTTTATTTTCAGTTAGTGATCTATGACAGCTCCAAGTGAAATTTCAGGAGTTTTGATTACTTGGCGAGATAGAGTTATAAAATATATAAAAGTGATAGGATCCACTTTTAATTTTTTATATGACAGCTTTTTCCTAATCATAGCTGCATCTTTAAAAAAGCAAAAAGATAAATAAGCATTCTGGACTAAAATAAAGAAGAGCTTTAAATTAGAAATAGAGATGGAAAATGATAGCATTGACATTGATGCTTATAAGATAAAATAACTAAATTTACCATGATTAATCCTTCAAATGTAAAGGCCAATTGATCATTTTCCTAAAGAATGCAGTACTAAAGCTGAATGTTTTCATTTATAATTCATGTTATGCTGAATTTTAACAGTGTAAGCTTCAGTGTTGGTTGAATATGTTATAATATTAAAATGTTGCAGGATAAATCAGAAAACGTGTAACATTGACTATCACATTTGACCTTTTAAAAAAAGCAAATGGCATTCAGAATACAAAATAAACTATGATAGCATTCACACTAACACAGAAAGCAAATAGTTACATAGGATTGCACCCTTTAGGTTGATTTACTGATTTCTCTGTGCAGATTTCCAGAAACAAATCACCGACAAGCAGGACAACAGAAAAGCAGATGGAAAGCCACAATAAATACAAGCCTATTCATGAACTTGAAATCATTGTGAGTTCAGCTTTAGGGTTAAAAAGTGAGTAAACGAGACCTTTATTTGCAAAGCTTAGCCATCAGAAGTATTAATTTATAACTTAATCACACTAGAAATGCAGTTATCTGTTTATAACTATGAATTAAATTTGAAGGGCCACAGGAGAGATCTGACAGCTAACTCTTCCCTTTTGAGATAGTAGGCAAACTCATCAAGGTCATCATCTGACTTACTGGTTGATCATATAAGGAAAATTAAACTAATGGAAAATTATCCTATGACGAGCTTCCATTAAAAGTTGATGGATTGCCAATTGCCTTCAGGACTCACTTAGTATTAAAAATGAGAGGACTGAGGAAGACCATAAAGTAAAGGAAATTGCAATCACTGATACAGGAAGTGATGAAGTAAAAGAAGGATTTTAATAGAGTGGGGGTCAAGTCAGGGTGATTTCTGTGTTGACCCTGTTCCGGTATAATGATAATTACAAGCCTATGGAAAGAAAAGGTAATTTTATAGTGCCAACAGTAGGCATATTTTAGAATTCCAATCCTTTCATCATCTACTGTGAGGTGACTGAATCTAAGAGTCAAAGCTATAGCAATCAGAATCATGAAGTCTTGCGTAAATATGAAGGCTTGGCACAGGTAATAAAAATCTGAATTTTCACCTAAAAGCTGTGATCATAAAAGGACCCTTTCAAGTTCATGGTCTATTTTTATTTTGTTAAGACTCGTATCAGCGACTGGAAGACTATAATGTCTCCATGGTTTCATTCACTGGACAGCAAACATGGAATGTGACCTGCGTAGACACTGTGCCCTGAAGGAAATAAATCTCCCTGTCAGAGGTAGCCTTTAATGCTTACACCGAGACAACCTCTGTGCTCGCTGAGGTTGAAGGCTGCATCATTTTCCCAGCCCAGTGGCCCACTCTACACAGGAGATTCCTGACCACCAATAGTTCACAGAGCTGCCAGCCATCTCTTCGTAGGCCTGAGATGTAGCAGGAACACAATAAATGTGGATGCATTTATGGACACTGAGAGAAAAGGAGATTGAAAAAAAGTACCTCATATGTCTGAAAGCAAATTCTAGGCCTGGAGAGAATAACCAAGACAAACGTAAAGAAGCAGAATTTGGTGTAAATGGGAGGAATGATTGGTGAAAGCCTCCGAACTCTTCAATTAAATTTTGAGGAACTGTAAATTCCTTAAAAATGACAGGATAACCACAACAGTCCTCAAATGTCTCCACCATTATTAGTCCCCTGTAACATGTCACCATGATAGAATACCGCATTCCTCTGTGTTTGCATGTAAAATAATTATCTTCTAAACTAAATATATGTTGAGCTATTCAAAAATCAATAAAAAAGAAATGGAGTTAAAAACTTCCAAGATACAATGTCATGGAGTAAATATTTTCATCTCCAAAGGGAAGAATTTGTTCATAAAAAGGAGGAATGAGGTCA
This sequence comes from Microtus ochrogaster, assembly GCF_000317375.1. Taxonomy (NCBI): domain Eukaryota; kingdom Metazoa; phylum Chordata; class Mammalia; order Rodentia; family Cricetidae; genus Microtus; species Microtus ochrogaster. The sequence goes on along the minus strand of NC_022034.1, from coordinate 30,149,177 downwards.
CATCAACCAAACAGTAATCCTGAAGCTCCATATCCAGCATCCATGGACAAAGCCAGACTACTATCTGCATGAATATCAGCTAGGACCCTTGGACCATGTTTGTAGCAGCTACTGAGTGCTTGAGCTGCTGAATAAAGAGAAATGCTTCCCTGCACAGTTGTGTATTCAGGACACCTCTGAATACACTGACTCTTCAATGAAGAGCAGTGCATGTGTGCGTATGTGTGTGCGTATGTATAAAATATTTTCATACAATGTACTCTGACCATGGACTCCCCCATGCCTGATCTCCTCACAGATCCTTCCCTCCTCCCTACCTATGCAGCTCTACACCTTCTTTCTCTCTCTTTAGAAAGCAGAGGCTTTCACTCCCTAGAAACCTGCAGGCCACACTGACCTGCTGGAAAAACAGGTAGGCAATCTTCAGACATCCACTCCCCCTTCTCATCTCCAAATCCAATCAAATCCTCTAGTCTCATCCCAAGCTCTATGGCAAACCACCTGCTGCGGTCTCCCCCTCCTCACTGTCCCCCCTTACCAGTGATCACACAGATCTTCTCATACAGCCTTTTTTTTTTTTGCCACAAAATCCCTTTGTCTCAGTCCCTTACTTTTCCAGGCATTCCCTGGGTGCCCACAGGCCACACTAACGAGGGAAACAGGTAGGCTATCACTCTCCTTCCTCTCCTCCAATTCCAGTCCCCCAATCTCATCCCCAGCTCTGTAGCAGACTGGCTGCTGTGGTCACTCTGCTCTTTCCCGGGAGACTAAGCTGATCCTGGTACACACTCTTCTTTCCTCCCTCCTATGATCCTCCTCCTCAGCACCCTCTCCCAGCCTATTCCAAAGGGTTAGCTCCCAATATAAAAAAAAATGGTGCCTCAAAGTTTGTGGGTATAACAAAAATGTATGTGATAGAGAGAGGGAAGGAGGAAGGGAGGGAGGGAGGGAGGAAGGGAGGAAGGGAGGAAAGGAGGAAGGGAGGGAGGGAGGGAGGGAGGGAGGGAAGTAGATTCCAGAATTGAGTGGATTGAAGTCATCACAGACTCAAGGCTGTGAATGTATTAATTCCATTTAAAGCTATAACTTTTCTCCATTTCTTTTTATTTTACTGAGAATAGATCTTTTTCATATAATATATCCTGGTTATAGTTTTTTCTCCCTCATCTCCCAGTTCCTCCCCACTTCCCGTACTCCTATCTGGATCTACACCCTTTTCTCTATCTGCTCCAAATAGATAATATCTGATTTGTATAGGCTCAGGGACTTTTTGAAAAAAAAGAGGGGGATAATTTGATGATGGGATATAGATTGGTATTTGTGAGTTATTGTTTTTAGACAATTATATTGGTATAGATTCCTATATATTGATACAAAGTTAAATTATATCAAATATTGTATACATGTATGCTTCTACCTCTGTTTAAAACATTATTTATGTATTGACATATAGATTTACCATATTACAGTGTACATTACTACCTCTGATCAAGATACTTATACACTATTTACATTTGAAGGTCATTGTTCTCATTTATTGCACAGTTGTTTATTGTCTTAGTCTTTAAGTTATATAGGTATTTTTATTTTAGCCATTCTGACAGGTGTAAGAGAATTATAGATCAATAGTCATCTATGTTTGTCATATTTATAATTAGGCTAATCAGGTTCTTTAGATACATAGAGATTATATTCAGTATAGATAGATAATCTTCAACCTCTTCAAAGAGCTGTAGAAAATGGCCTTTAATCTAACTTAGAGTTCTGTGGTAGTGAGACACAATCGCTCCTGGCAACACCAATCTATTCCCAAAAAAAATGTTGGGCGTCAAACACACTCCACCTGGAGCTTTTCTTCTTGGCAGAACTGACCTTTGGGCAAAAAAAAAAAAAAATGCCCATACCTCAACCACTGACAGAGATACAGAGTATCCATAAATGGATAAAACAGGACTGTCATATCCTGCCAAGACAGGGTAAGATAGTTTTGAAAACTCTTTTTGCCTTTGAAAATGGTATGTCAGTTACGTTAGGCCTTAGCCAAAGTTGGTTGCTTCAACATTACAAATGAGACTTTGGGTGATTGCTCAGGTAGTCAGTTGTCTCTGTCATTTGTTGCACATTTTGAAAATTTCTCAATTGCACTTCCTGTTTACTTGAGTAATATTGTTTCCCTTCTCAGATCTTCAATGGAGCTAAAGATTAGATAATTGTAGTTATCTTCCTCATTGTTTAGACAAGCTTATTTTTAATGCAATATTTAGATTCCTTAAAATAGAATGTTTAGTAAAACTTTTGTTATGCCTTCCTTGCTTAATATTGTTTATTATTTATAATTTTATATTTGATACCTGTTTCTATTATATATAGTTGTATTGGGTTTGGATCGATCTTGTTTAAACAAAAGAGGGAGATGATGGGGAAACTCTGCCAACCAATCACATCTCATTAAGGTGTGGCAACCTGGACCCCAGAGAGAAAAACTGGGAGGACCGAGATGTGCTCTCTCTCTCTCTCTCTGCTCACATACACACACATATAGAGTTAATGTTAACTGATTTTTCGCAGATAAAGTTAAATCAAAAGTCACATGAATACTGAATGAGAGGAAACTGACTTTTCCATCTTTGACTCACTTTTGTTTTTGTTTGTTTGTTTTTGTTTTTGTTTTTCAAGAGAGGGTTTCTCTGTAGCTTTGGAATCTGTCCTGGAACTCATTCTGTAGACCAGGCTGGCCTTGAACTCACAGAGATCTGCCTGCCTCTGCTGGGATTAAAGGTGTGCGCCACCACTGCCCAACTCTGACTCACACTTTGTAACAAGTAGACAGGGCATTTAAAGAAAGAAAGTAGACAGACATGTGCAGGTCTTCAGAGCAAATAAAAAATGTGAAGAATCAAAGCAGTCAGTGAAAAAGAAAGAAGATTCATTGCAGGTAGAAGATTGCAGATCTGTTACAGATAAGTAGGGTCCTTGCATCGGCCCTGCCAAAAACATGCCACTGAGCAAACATGTTACACCCAACAGAGTCAGTAAGATGAGACAAGGCAAAGCACACCCTTGCAGTGAGATGTCTCTGTCAATTCTAGTGTTTTGGAAGTTGCTTACAATGTACTTTCTGTTTACTAAGGTAATAGTATATTCTTCTGGAGTTTTTGATGGAGCTGAAGAATAGATAGCTATAGTTTTCCTTAGTTATGATAAAAGATAAAGTAGATATAAATATTATAACTAATTCTTGCTTGATACCTGTTTTGTTAAATGTAACCTTACTATGTTAAAGCTAAAGCCTTCCTTTTTGTTTAAACAGAAAAGGGGAATTGATGTGGGAGGTCCTTTTTTCTATGTGTTGCTTTTATTGGTTAATGAATAAAGAAACTACCTTGGCCTGATGATGGGACAGAACTTAGGTAGGCGGGGAAGACAGAACTGAATGCTGGGAGGAAGAAGGGCCAAGTCAGGGAGAAGCTATGGAGCCACCACCTGATATAGATATGCTGAGACTTTGCTGGTAGGCCCTGACTTCGTGGTGATAGACAGATCACTAGAAATGGGTTAAACTAAGATGTAAGAGTTAGTCAATAAGAAGTTAGAGCTAATGGGCCAAGCAGTGATTTAATTAATACAGTTTCTGTATGATTATTTCTGGGCTAAACAAGTTGGGTGGCCAGGACAAACAAGCAGGCCCTCCTCCTATATACCCTTAGCAAAATTGGTGACTAGAACACTTGACCTGCTCTTCTTGCCCTTAGTCAAGATGGCAATGAAGCATCTCCTTTAGCCTTAAACAAAATGGTGGTGGTTTATGGTCACCCTTAGCAAAGATGGTGCCTGTCCACGTGTTGTAAGACATTGTATTGATTTTTAAACCATACCCTTAGTAAGACACACATAAAGGATACAGGAATTCATAATCATGTACATGTGGCCACAATATTTACACATACATCCTAGCATACGCTATCAGCCCGCAACCAGGCAGGAAGGAGGGTCCCACCACTCCTGGTTGCTTCAGAAAGGATGGGAACAGAGCAGAAGCACAACTGGGTAAGAAATAAGAACCCATCACCCTTGGCTTGGTGGTGCAGCAGCAGTGGCAGAGACAGGATAAATGGAAGAACAAGACATTTTGAAGAGGAGCAGGAGATACGTAGCAAAATGGAACATTTTCAGGTGGAGGGAAGACCCCCACCCAGACGGACTTAGCCATGGTGGGAGGCAGTGGGAGACTGCTGTGGCAGGTGGGAGAGAGAGTTTTAGCACACTGGGAACAAGAGGTGGCAGACAGGTAAGCAAAGAAACAGAAAGAGCAGAGGCAGCATTACCAACTACTGGATGACTGGCAGACAGTTTCCACAAGTGAGGTAGGGAAGATCCCGAACTTGTATCCTCCAGAGTCCAGAGACTAAGGGAAGAACAGATATGATTGGCACAGACTACCTTTGTGGTCCATTGAGCACAAAGACAGAGGCCAGAGCTCTGAGCCCAAGACTGTGGGTGCTCAGTACTAGGTCTTTCAAATTCTTCCGAGTGATGCCATAATGTGAGAAAACATGGCTGAGAAAAATTCTCAATCATGGAAAGGGAAGGGGCCCACCATTACTGCCAATTCTGCCGGTGTTGGGTGTAGAATTCCAGTGATCCTTACTTGTGAAAAGTGGCCAGGTTGAAAGTTACTGGGTACTTATGGGCCTTAAACTCCTGGCTGGCAGGAGGAACTGCCAGGAGAGCTTGCCGACTTTCACTGTATCAAATATTGTAAAACAGTGCTAGGGGAACCTTGGTGGGTGAGCACCAGAGGCCTCATAGTTGGTGGGAGACAAATACTTCAAGCAGACAGAGCTTAAGTGAGTTTATTGAGAGAAGAGTGAAGTGGAAGGAAGAGAGAAAGAGAAATATAAAGAAGAAGAGGAAGGGGAAAAAGAGGCCAGGACCAGCCTGCATCTCCAGAAGTGCAGCAGGAAAGAGGATTGGTCTGTTCTTATTTCTAGAGCAGGATATTGTCATTAATACAAGAGGATTTTATTGCTTGTATCAAAAGAGACTATCATGAGATTTAACAAGTAAGTGCCTTCTGTCTACATCAAATAGCATTATCAACCCTACCATTTCACTGGAGGCTGCAAATAGCAAAAGACAGCTTATACACCATTCTGGCAGACTGATTTTCATGTGTCCCTAAAGATGCCCAGGAAGCAGGTGATTGAAGATGGATGCTATAAAGTAATCCTGGTATGGGCGATCCTTTTGTCTATGTGTTGCTTTTATTGGTTAATGCTTTGGGCCTATGGCAGAGTTATAGGGGAACAGAGCTAGGCGGGAAAAACTAAACAAAATGCTGGAAGAAGGCAGAGAGCGACACCATGGAGCCACTGGAGACAGACACGGGGAACTCTGCCCAGTAAGCCACAGCCATGTGGCGATATACGGATTAATAAAAATAGGTTAAATTAATATGTAAGAGTTAGCCAATAAAAAGCTAGAGCTAAGGGGCCAAGAAGTGTTTTAATTGATACAGTTTCTGTGTGATTATTTTGGTTCTGGGAAGCTGGGACAAAAAAGCAGCTCACCCCAACATAATCCCACACTCAAAGATCACTGTCCTCTGCGCAAACAGGGAACAGAAACCAAATCAAGCAGTTGAGAGAGAGCATGCAAGTTTTATGGCTGCATTTATATTATGAGACCATGCCCAATCATTAATGATGATGATGATTAGATTGGATCAAGAAAATGTGTTCTCAGGATTGTTTAAAAAAAAAGGAATGAATACTATTGGGAGAAAATGAAGGCAGAAGTGGCTCATCAGAGAATGCTGTCATCTTCTAGACATAAGATATTGCACATTCAAGATTCTGCTGTTTGTTCATGAGTGAATTCCTCCTGAGAATAATGCTGGAAACTATTTTGTCACTAGGTTATATAGACTCAGTCAAAATATAATTTGTGAGTCTATTATTTTGTGATTTTTTTGTGATTCTGTTATTTTGTGATATCTTTCTGTAGCATACATCCATTGAAAAGGTCTCCAACCCAAAATAGAGTTTAACAAGCATAAATTATTGTCAATATCACCAGAAATTTATGAATAAAGAACATTATTATAAAATACTAGCATTAGTTGGTGGGTGTCTGCTGCTCTTCGACTAATTGAAAAATGCTGGTGTGGAGTAACCAGTAGGTGGGGGTGTTGACCAATATTTTCTAGGTTATCAAAAGCCTTTCTGGAAGGCAAGCTTGTGAAAACACATGTGCCCTATTACTGTACCTCATAATAATAGAAATTTTTTATTTTAGAAAAACATAGCTTTCTAGAGTTTTTAAGTGTATGCATAATGATTGATTCAGCCTAGAATGTGAACTCTGGTGCTCTCAGTGTACATGGTTACTAATTTAGACTTTGCCTTTTTGCTTCATGGTGCACTCTAAAGCAGTGTCTCCTCCTCACTTATGGCAAAGTGCATTGCTAGTAAAGTGCCCGTGTGTCAAAATGTAGTGATAGAAAAACCTTAACAGATATTCTTCTTCTTCTTGATAATAGTTACGGAGCAACTGCTGCTTAGGGCACAAGGTCACTTAGGTGATTTCTACTCTTGTTATTTTAATAAAGGTTCCAGAAGGCCAGCATTATTAGATGGGGTCTACAGTTAAGGGGGCTGAAAACTGTATTGCTTAGCTCAGTTCACCCAACTTGTAAATAATGGAATCAGAATTTGAGCCCACCATTGGCTGATATTGTAGTAGAAGGTTGCTTGTTAGTTTACCGGCAGCACAGACTCCTGAAACTATATTATTTAAATCACTGCTTGACCTATTAGCTCTAGCTTTTTATTGGCTAGTGCTTACATCTTAATTTAACCCATTTCTATTAATCCGTGTATCGTCACATGGTTGTGGCTTACCAGAACCCAGAGTCTGTCTCTGGCTGGGCTACATGACTTCTCCTGACTCTGCTTTCTTTCTCCCAGCATTCAGCGTAGCTTTCCCCACCTACCTCTGTTCTGCCCTGCTATAGGCCCCAAAACAGTTTCTTTATTAATCAATGCTAATCACAGCATACAGAAGGGAACCCCACATCATAAGATCATGCTTTATTTTTCATTTGCCTAATAAGTATCCCAAATATTTGCTGAATTTTCAAAGAGGAACTCCTAAGTTAAATATATAATTACCCATATTTACATCAAAGCACTGAACACAACAGCTAAGCCAAGGAATCAGCCTTAGTGCCTTATAAGAAATACTTATCAATATACAGAAAATGTGGTGTGTTTACATCATTGACTCTTGTTAGCCACCTTAGCTAATCTCATTAGCCACGAAGAAGGAAAATTTATCATTTTCAACAAAAGGACATTGTGAGAAATTAAATAAGAGATACAGAGAGACAGAGGCTATCTATTTGCCACACATGTGGAAGCTAACAAAAGTTGACCTGAAGATGGAGGGATGATTAGCGGATAAAGGGAGGTGAGTTTTATCAGTGCCCAGGTTGCACAATGTATGCTTGTGTTTAAAAAGGCATATGGAACTCCATTCATGTATGATTAATAAAGATAATAGGATGTTCGCTTGTCCTAACTCAATTTAAAATAAGTGATAGCCGGAGTGTATTTTGCAGTTAGAGTTACTCCAGAGCACATAGATGTTAAGCACAATCAGAAAATAACTTCTCCTTCAGTAACAGGCCTACAGCACTTACCCATCTTGCCCTGCAGCATCAGGCTCACTGTGGAGCTGTCTTAACACATGTGGAAGTTGCCTGTATAACGACACTAGGGCAGTGCTTTGCTGACTTGCCTAGGAAGTTCTCTTTGCAAAAAGCCATCTAAATCTTAAAAGGAAAACAATTTTCCCAGTGCTTTGGAAGAAAACAGAGATGAGAGTCTGAGATTATTAGGTACAGGCTATCAGGAAATGTTTTTGTACCTACATTCAACAAAATACTTGGATCTAAATTTTATATTTTAAAAACGTCCTTCAAATTTCTAACAAAGTTTATGCAGGCACTTAGTTCTATAAATTTTCCTCTTAGGATTGTGTTTTTGTACCCCCATAGATTTTTGTGTGTTGAGTTTTCATTTTCATTCAGTTCTAAGAATTTTTAAAATTTCTTTATTTCTTCCTTAAACCAATTATGGTTCAATTGTAGCATCTAGCTTCCATGAGTTTGTGTTCTTTCCATTATTTTTATGGTTGATAACCAACTTTATTTTATTGTGCTCAGATAGAATTCAGAATGCTATTTTAATCTTACTCTATATGTTGAGATTTGGGCTGCTGAGAAAAATAAATATTCCTTAGTGTTTAGATGGAATGTTATGTAGATACATGCTAGATCAATTTGTTTTATCATGTCATTTAACTACAGAGTTCCTCTGTTCAATATTTTTTTTCTAGATGACCTGTATATTGGTGACTGGAGGGTTTTGAAGTCACCCACTACCACTGTGTTGGGGTCAGTCTGTGGTTTTAGTTCTAATGGTATTTCTTTTATGAAATCGGGTGCCATTGTGTTTGGTAGATATATGTTTAGGATAGTAATATATGTTGAAAAATTTTTTTATTTAATTAGTATAAAGAGTCCCTCCTATCTCTTCTGACTAATGTTGATTTGAAGTCTTTTTTGTCAGATCTTTGATTAGCTATGCTTGTTTGTTTCTTAGTGTTGGAGGGAGGCCGCTTGTTGGTCCTGGCAGCTCAGTAACTCATACCCAAAATAATCACACAAAAACAATATTATTTAAATCACTGTTTGTCTCATTAGCTCTAGCTTCTTATTGGCTAACTCTTATATCTTAATTTAACCCATTTTTAGTAATCTGTGTATTGCTACAAGGCTGTGGCTAACCGGGTAAAGGTCCGGCATCAGTGTCCAGCAGGGCTACATGGTTTCTCCTTGACTCTGCACTTCTTTCTCCCAGCATTCAGTTTAGTTTTCCCCACCTAGCTCTGTTCCCCTATAGCTCTGCTATAGGCCCAAAGCAGTTCCTTTATTTATCAATGGTAATCATAGCATACAGAGGGAAATCCCACATCATCTTAGCTGCATTTTCTTGAAATACTTTTCCATCCTTTATTCTGAGATGGTATTTACCATTGATGGTGAAGTATGTTTTTTGGAGACAGGAAAAAGGAATCCAATCTGTTAGTCTGTATCTTTTTTGGGGGGCGGTGGAGAGTTGAGGTCATTAATATCAGAGTTACTGAACGGTGTGTGCTAACTCCTGTCATTTTGTGATATTTTCTCAGAACTCTTTTGATTACCTATCCTTGTATTTATTTGTTGGTTTGTTCCCTTTGACCTCTCAGGTGTGTTTATCCTTCTCTTCAAGATAAAGTATTCTTTCCAATTTCCTCTGTAGAGCTGGTTTTCTAGTCATAAATTCTTTACTCTGTTTTTATCCTAGAAAGTTTTCATTTTTCTCTCAGTTTTAAAAGCCATTTCTGCTGTGTATGATGATCTAGGTTGAGTGTTGTGATATTTCAGGCTTTGGATTACATCTTTCCAGGCCCTTCTGACTTTCAAGGTTTCTGCTGAATAATCAGCTGTTTTTATAAAAGGCCTTTTTTCATAAATGACTCGACTTTTCTCTCCTACATTTTCAACACCCTTTATTTATTCTGTGTTTGTAATGTTGCAACTATAATATATCTTTGAGAATTTCTTTTCTGGTTTTTCTATTTGGTGTTTGGTAGGTCTCTTTTGCCTGGATAGGTATCTCTTTCTCAAAGTTTGAGAAGCTCTCTTCATAGTTTTAATGAAAATATCGCCCCTTCCTTTACTAAGGCATTCCTTTTTTTCTAGGACCATAATTTGGAGGTTAGGTCTTTTTATACTGTGCCAAAGCTCTCCCATGTTATATTCATGTTTTTCATCTCACTGACCTTTATTGAGTGACACACTTCCTCTCCTTAGGTTTTCATGCCCAAGTCTGTCTTCAACATGAAGGCATCAGTGACGCTCTCACTGGCACTTTTATCTGTCTGAGTTTTTTACTTCCAGCATCATTTCAGTTTGGGTTTTATACAACAATTCAAGCTTTTCCGTGTCTTGCTTGACTGTCTCCTTATCTTCTTTGAATTGTTTGGCCATAATTATAAACATTCTATTGAATTCTTTGTAAGTTCATCCATGTCATTTTTCATTAGGGACCATTACTACAGGGTTTGTATTTGGGGGAGAAGAAATATTATTTTGGCTTTTCATCTTGTTTTTATTTGCTCATGTGGAGTTAATTTGTTGGTGGAGTGTTTCTTTTTTGTTCATGTCACCTTTCTTCTTTGACCAGAGGTGTTTAGAGTGTTGGGAGGGGGCTAATTCATAGCAGAGTTGGAATTTCAATTTCCTCTGGTATCATTAGCCCTGGTTTTCTGCTTGTTTGCCTTCAGGGGCTAAATCAAGAGGCCTGAATCAACTTTGCCCTGATAGTGTGGTCCTGGGTCTTAAGACCAGATAGGGCAAATGTATGGAAGCTAACAAGGTTCTAAGTTTTCAGGTCATCTGTGGAAGGTGAGGAGCAGGCTGGGATCTGAGAAGTCCCAAAGAGAGGGAGTGGGGTTGGGAGAAGGTGATGGTCCAAGGAAAGCCAACCCAAATCAACAAAAAATAAATAAACTCTGTTCCTTTTAATTAATTCATTTATTTTTAGATGTGTGAATGTTTTTTTTCTGCATGTACATATATGTATGCAGTGTGTGCTCCTATTGCCCACAAGAGGCTGTAATCAGAAGAATGTGTGGGATCCCTTAAAACTGGAGTTACAAACTGTTGGGAAATGCCAGAGAGGGGTTGGAGCTGAACCCAAGGTCCTCTACAAGAACGGCAAGTGCTTTCAACTGCTGAGCTATTACTCCAGTCCAAAGTCTGTCTTCTTGTATGTATGTTTTGTTTAACAAAGTCTCTCTAGGTAGTCTTGCTGACCTAGAACTCACTACGTAGTCCAGGCTAGACTTGAACTCACAGATCTGCCTGCCAATTATTTGGGATTAAAGGCATGCTTCATTATTTCTGGTTGAACTTCTGTTTTTAAATAAGAAATCAAAACAGGTATTACTAAAAGTTACCATATAACTTATTCACTGGAAAATGAACCTAGTTTTATGATATAACTGTTTACATCACTGAGAAGGGATAAAAACTGTTGGAACCCTTATGCATTGATGGAGGGTGTTTAGATCTACACAGGTACAGTAAAAATCATTTATTTTCACCATTTCAATTAGCATACCCTATTAAAGCTTACAATGCATCAGTTCCTGTCTCGGGAATAGATCCAAACTAGTGTACACAAATGTTCACTAAACACATTGAAAGAACATTCACAAAATTATTTTGATGGTTTCAATTAGAAAATACCCAATATCAATAAACATCCCAATGGAAACTAAATTGCAATTTTACAGTGTAATTCCATACAGTACTGAAAAACTAACTATAGTTTCTACAACAAAATGGATCAATCCCACAGTTACAACTCAAAATAAAAACAGCAGACATTCTGCAAGTACCATTTGTATGAAAGTTAGAAACTAGACAAAGCTGTATGGGATAAAGATCAGAAGAGCAGATGTTGCCCAGGCAGATAACAGCTCTTGAGAGGTAGAAAGGCAGTTCCTAGGCTGTTATCAATGTATTCTATCTTGCTATAAATGTAATTATACATACTTGAATTTTTAAAACTTAACATCTTTAAATTTGTGCTCTTATCTGTGTATGTGTTTTACTTCGATAAAACTGTTAATAAAAATGTTCAACTTGGTATAATATAGGAAAAACAGAAAATAAGAATGTGAAATATGAAAGGAAGAGCAGGGAGAAATGCCAGGAATAGAGAATAGAAAACTTTAGTAGAATATTCTACTAAAGGAGAGGAGAGGAGAGGGGAGGGGAGGGGAGG
>NC_022034.1:30130167-30136898 GCF_000317375.1 Microtus ochrogaster | reverse complement strand
GAGAAGAGAAGAGAAGAGAAGAGAAGAGAAGAGAAGAGAAGAGAAGAGAAGAGAAGAGAAGAGAAGAGATGGGGTTATTTTAATATGTGGCATGCTGGGTTGGTGGGGAAAAAATAGAGAGAATAGTGAGCTGAATAGTCAGCAAGTCAGGATACTGAAATAATTCCAAATTACAATAAATAGCGCTCTGTATGCAAATGAATTGATGTACTGGTTAAAGATAGAAAACTTGGAAATTGTTTTTCAATGTTTATTTGATTTTATTTTGAAAATTCCACGCGTAAGTACTGTATTTATATCATTTCCACTACACTCTCTACCTTCCCTGACTCCTCCCTACTTATCTGGGTTAGATCTGGGTTAGTTGTTGTTGTTGTTGTTGTTGTTGTAATTAACTTGACAAAAGCTGCAATCACCAAGGAAGAAAAGCCTCAAATGAGAAAATGCCTCCATCAGATACCTGTAGGGAAGGATGCGGGTGGGGATGGGATGTTCTTGATCAGGGATTGACAGAGAAGGGCACAGTCTAGTATGGTACCATCCCTGGATAAGTGGTACTGGCATATAAGAAAGGTAGCTGAGCAAACCAGGAAGAAGAAACCAGTAAGCAGTTTTTCTCCATGGCCTTTGCTTCAGTTCCTCCCTCCAGGTTCCTGCCTGGTGTTCTTGCCCTGAGTTCAGTCCTGGCTTCAGTGATGGAGTGGGACCTGAGAGTTGTAAGATGAATTAAAATTTTTCCTCTTCAAGTTGCTTTTGGTCATGGTCTTTCTCACAGTAATATAAAACAAACTAAGATACCACTCCCTTTCAAATTCATGACTTCTTCAACTATTATTATGTATGTAATTTATATATTACATATAATATTATATATTACATTTACTATTTCTCATGTATAATGTGTTGAGGGCTGATTATCGCTGGAGAAAACCAACTATCTCCATTAACTGCCTATAGCTATTAATCTGAGGATAGGTCCTTGTGCAGTTTCTTCCATCCTTGTTGGTGTGTCAACAGGAGCTATCATTATGCAGCTCTAACATAGGCAAGACTGTCAGGTGTGCTGAACCCTGTCATACATAGAAGACATTATCACACACTAGATATCCTAGTACTCTGTTTATTGCAATCTTTCTGCCCCATGTTCTGTGAAGTTCTCTGAGACTTGGGTGTAAGGATTGTGTTGTGGATGTTGTGGATAAGTTTGATTTTAAAAACAACTTTAGTTGCACAATATTCACAAGGAAAAAAAAACATCTAAAATGAAACTGTAGATTATGACTAAAACATTTGAAAAACATGTACCAAGTCAACGGTAACCAGGAGAAAACTAGTATAAGGCAAAATAATTTCTTTTGTTTCATTTTGTTGTTGTTGTTTTGGGTTTTTGAGACAGGGTTTCCCAGTAACTATGGAGCCAGTCTTGGAATTCACTCTGTAGATCAGGCTGGCCTCGAACTCACAAAGACCTACCTGCCTCTCCTTCCCAAGTACTGGGATTAAAGTCGTGCAACACCACTGCCCGGCCTGGCAAATAAAATTTAAGAGAAAATATATTTAAAAGGATAAAATGAAAAACCCATCAAAAATAGAGCTACACACATATATGAATAATCCTAATAGCACACATATGCATACCTACTGATACAGCTTGAAGGTACAGAAACACTGGCTATATCCGTCTGTCTAAGCTACTTTTCTATTTTTGTGAAAAGACATCATGACCAAGATAACTTACAAAAGAAAGAGTTTAAAGTCATAGGAGAATGGAATTCCAGTTTCAAAGGGTCGGAATCTATGACCCTCACAGCAGGGAGTATAAAAGCAAGCAAGCAGGCACTATGGCCGGCAGCTAAAATACAGGACCCTCAAAGAGGGGGGTATAACAGCAAGCAGGCAGAGTGCCACAGCAGCTGCTCAGAAGTCAAGTCTTCGTCCACAAGCGCAAGGCCAAGAAAGCCAACTGAGAATGTCTCCAGCATTTTGAAACCTCAAAGTCTGCTCCCAGTGACACACTTCTTCCAAAAAGGCTGTTTCTCAAACAATTCCACCAACTGGGGAACGAGCTTCTGTTTGATTACTTATGTTTGAGTTGCATTGCCACTCAAGCCGCCAAACCATCTGACCTCCAGAAATTTCAGAGGTGAGAGACTTGGCACACATAATAATATCCTGACTAATTCACTAATTACTTAGTTCAAATGAATGCTTTTTCTTTTATTTACACACAAAAATCCTTTTTATTAAGGTAAACTATTATCATCTTAAGAAATAGCTCAGAAAATACTAATCTAAAAATTTGAATTATTTTCCTATGTCTCCAGAAGCTCACATGAAATGTTACTAGACCTTCCTGGCATCCAATCTACAAATCATCAAACACCTCTATGGCTAGCATTCTATCATTCACCCAAATCATATCTTCTTCTCTTCTTCATGTTTTGTTTATCTTCTATCCCCTGGAAGAGATTTTATTTTTGTGATGGAGCTAAGTGTTTTTATTTATTTTGTGGTCCTGAGAAAATGCTTTCATCATCTCTTATTTACTGAGGAAAATTATGGTAGCTTTAAACTAACCACGAAAATAAGATATAAAAAAAGACTAAGTAGGAGACAGTAATGGGTTTAATATTGGAAAACATTAATTATTATGATGTTCCTGTCTTTCTCATCACTGGCTTTGAAGAAAATTGGGAGGAACTTTTGATCTTCTGTGTTTTCCAAGAAATATGTGCACTGTTAGATTTCGGTAAACAGAAGGACAGAACCATAAAACTCAAATCAAATGCCTCAGCCACACCTCATTAAAATATTTATATACTTAGTAGAAGACAAATAGCTCACATTTTATCTTTTACCCCACATTTCTGAATATCTTAAGATAGATAAAACAGTAGTAAATACTGAGATATATCGCATGATGTAGCTTTCTTGATAGTTTATCTACTGCCAATTACAGACCACGCAGCCACATAGTCTGAGAACCTCAATTTGTCTTGGAATCTTCAGTGACTTTATGGCAAAAATTTAGAAGGGAAAATGTTTGAAATTTGGAGATGGCATTTTTTTTCTAGTAATTTTGAACAGATGGACACTTAACCTATATAAACCACAACTAAAAATTTGCCCCTCCTATCCCTTGGTAAATTGCAAATTCTATTTATCTCATGGAATTTTTTTATTACTAGAAATAGTTATTTAGAGATGAAAGTAGTTATTTCTAGGGATCTATCTGACTTGAAATTCTCTGGGAAAGGGCTTTAAGCATCAGAACATTATATGTTCAGGAAGAATCTGTTCTGCAAGTGTGTATAGCACACCAAGTGTTGCCCAGCGAGTCTGACATATGGGAGCTGTTCTTGAATACAAGCTTCAAGGATGGAGATGTGTGAAAAAATACAGACAGGAAATTGTTACAGCATTAGAAACAAATATTTAAACAGAAGTAGATGTAACACAGTATTTTTCAAGTGCTGAAAGGAACCAACTGTAAAACAGAATACAATTATCAATGAAAATACTTACAAGGAAGGAAAAGAAAATCAAGATGTGGATAGTTGAATGAAAATACAGGGAATTTATCTCCAGCAGAAATAAAATGGGGGAATTATAGGACATTCTTTTCGTTCGTTTGTTTTCCTTTTATCGAGGATAGTTTTTCCCTCTCACATAATATATCCTGATTACAGTTTTCTCTCACTCAACTTCTTCCCATTCCCTCCACTACTCCCCTGCTTTCCAGTTCCACTATCTTTCTGTTTCTCATTAGAAAACAAACAGGCTTTTAAGAGATAATAAAAATATATAACCAAATAAAAATAGTAAGATAAAACAAAAACTATTACAGCAGAGTTGGACAAGACAAACAAGCAGAAGGAAAAGAGACCAAGAGAAGACACAAGAATCAGAGACCCACTTGTTCACACACCCAGGTATCCCATAAAAGCACGAAGCTGAAAGCCATACTATATATGCAGAGGACCTTGTGTAGATCCATATAGAGCCTGTGCATGCTGTATATAAACTCTATGAGTTTATATGAGCTGTGATCATGTTGATTTAGAGGGCCCTGTTTTCTTGGTGTCGTCCATAATGTCTGGCCCTTATTCTCTTTCCTTTTCTTCTTCCTTGAGGTTCCCTGAGCCCTGAGGAGAGGGACTTATTGAAGACATCCCTTTTAGGGCTGAGTGTTTTAAGGTCTCTCACTCTGCATAATGTGTGGGCATCTCTGTTTTGTTTTCATCTGCTGCAGGTTGAGCAAGGCACTGATCTATGAGTACAGCAGAACGTCACTAGGAATAATTTCATTATTACTGTTTTTAGAACAGTAGTATTTTGTTCTACCCCATGTCCCTGCCTGACTATGTAGTCTCTGGTACTTTGTCAGCCCAGCAGTGTCAAAAATGGGTTCCATCTCATTGAGTGGGACTTAAGTCAAATCAGATATTGATAGATCGGTTATTTCCACAAGCTTTTTGTTACCATATGGCCTAGCTTATTTTGCAGCCGGGACACCAAATATTTGTGGCTGGCTAGGTGTTTACATTTCACTTTTGGTAGTTTGCCGAGTACCTTCCTGTACCAAAGAAGTTTGACAGTAACTGAGCTGTTTGGTGATTCCTATAGGACCCCTTAGGCGAACAACTCAATTGGTTGTAACCCAACCCCAGTGCTGAAAGCTTTATTTGATGAGAAGAGACGGACAATTGGGATTCTGTCTTCTCCATTATTTAGCCATTTCATTTTTATCACCTTCATATGTGTATACATACTAGGGAGCTTTTCCTGTATTAGGTTTTTATACTGCTCCTCAAATCATCCTGAATTTTTGCTGTCTCTCCCCATATATCCTCCCTAACCCTTATTCCTTCCCCATTTGATCCTCCTGTTCCAGCCCCATCACTATCCATCTTTAACTATGTAGTATATTTCCCTTTACTAACAAGAACTATCTCTACCCTCTAGTTCCATACTCTATACATAACCCTTGGTGCTACAGATTCTAGCTTGGTTGTCACTGACTTAACTAGTACTACCATGTAAATAAATATATATCATATTTGTCTTTCTGGCTCTGGGATACCTAACTCAGGTTGTTTTTTTTTCCCAGTTCCAATCATTTGCCTACAAATTTCATAATGTAATTTTTAAATGGCTGAGTAATGCTCTATTATGTAAATATTATGTAAATGTACTGTATTTTCTTTGTCCATTCTTCTGCTGAGGAATATCTAGATTGTTTCCAATTTCTGGCCATTATGAATATAGTAGCAATGAACATGACTAACCAAGTATCTCTGTAGTAGGGTGAAACTTCCTTTAGGTATGTCCAAGAGCGGTATAGATGAGTCTTATAGTAGACTGATTCCCAGTTTTCTGAGAAACTGCCACACTGACTTCCAAAGTGGCTGTACCAGTATCCACTCTCACCAATCATGGATGAGTGTTCTGCTTACTCCACATCCTCTCCAGCATGAGCTGTCACCTGTTCTATTGATCTTAACCATTTGACAGGTGTAAGATGAAATCTCGGCATTGTTTTGACTTGCATTTCTCTGAGAGATAAGGATTATGATCATTTCTTTAAGTTTTTCTCAACCATTTGAGTTTACTCTGTTGAGAATTCTCTGATCTGTACCCCATTTTTAGTTGTGTTATCTGATTTCTTGATGTCTAGTCTTAAATTTTTCTTGGGAATATGGATGTTGTATTCTTTATACTGTTTTCTGCTGAATATGGATGAAGGCATCTTTAGGGTCCCTAAGAAAATTTGATATAATGCCAAGTCCTGGGAAGACCAGCTATAACCTTTGTTGATAGATCAAGTTTCAGGAGGTCTCCCCTGATCAAACCAGGATTATTAACATGGAACAAATCCACAGTCTCTTGTTTCTTGTGGAAACAAAGGCAAAACCTCTTCTCCAAAGCATTTTTAACTTCTATTTGACAAATACATGTTTTGACTTTCATTCTTACAATATCTAGGCTGGTTTATTCCAGCCCCTCTTTCAATCCCATGTCTCTTAGCAGCTGTCATTTGCTTATCAACAAACAACAAAGTCAAAATCAACACAATAATATAGAGGATCCAGACCCCCTGTGTATTTCCCATCTTACATGGCTTTTTATTTTTTATATTCTTTTATATTACTCTTTAAAGACTCTATTTTTTTAACTCTTTCTTTCTGTGACTACCGATAACCCATTTTCTTTTCTTTCTTAATTCTACACACATTGTTAAACATACAGAAACCTGGACCTCTTTTACTGCATTTTTTTTCCATTCCCAATTTTTGTCATCTTTATTTCAGCAAACCAACCAATATACCATATTCCAAGATTTTATATAGTAACAGTATACTGCAGGACACTAATTACTATATTAATTAGGTAAGGCAAAAGAAAAAAACTTAAAAGCAAACCAAATCAAAGTTCGCCTCTCAGAGAATAGCACCAAGCCAATGAACAAATTTGTAGGGCAATACTCAAAACCAATAGCCTTTTTTGACTGCGTGAGCAAATGTTAGACTGTTACACCTGGATTCTCCTAGCAGCTTTGGTACCTGGCTCTGCCCACTTGATTGAGAACTGCATTAACCCTTTCTAGCCATGGAAGCTGGTACCTGAATTGCCACAGTTTTTACTTGGTCTACCATTTCTAGTTTCTACATAGCACTGCTGGCCGAACAGCAGTGCCTCTTAAAGGAGCTGTGTCCTTCCTTCCTTCCTTC
>NC_022034.1:30127983-30130067 GCF_000317375.1 Microtus ochrogaster | reverse complement strand
CTTTCTTTCTTTCTTTCTTTCTTTCTTTCTTTCTTTCTTTCTTTCTTTCTTTCTTTCTTTTTTCTTCTTCCAGCTTTCTTAGGCCCTACATGGAAATTCAGTCCCACGTTGGTATGCCAAAATGTTATTGGTTGTTCTTTACTCTTTTGCTCTTTGGCCTTTTGGAGTGCTTACAACCCAGCTCCCAAATAAATCATACACAAAGACAGACCTATTATTACTTTTAAATGCCTGGCCTTAGCTTGGTTTGTTTCTAGCAAGCTTTCCTTAACTTAAATTATCCCATCTATGTTTTGCCTCTGGGCTTTTAGCTGTCTCTATCTCTGTATACCTTTCTTTACTTCTTACTCCATGTCTTGCGTGTAGCTATGTGACTGGCCTTTCAAGTCTTCCCCTTCTTCTTCCCAGATTTCTCCTCCTGATTATTCTCTCTTTCTGACAGCCCTGCCTATCTTTTCTCCTGCCTCAATATTGACCATTTAGCTCTTTATTACACCATTAATTGTATTAGACAGGCAAAGAATCACACCTTCATAGAGTTAAACAAATTCAACATAAAAGAATACAACACATCTTTGCATCACTAAAAACAAATGTTCCATCAGCAAATGTAACACATCTTAAAGCAATATTCTCAACAAGATTTCTTTATCTATTTTGCTTATTAGCTATCTATTAGTTATGTAGTTGATAAAAATCTTTTCCCATTCTGTAAGCTGCCCTTTTGTCTGGATGACAGTACCCTTTGCTTACAGGAGCTTCTCTGTCTCATGAGGCTCCATTTTTTAATTGTAGATCATAGTGCCTGTACTAAAGGTATTGTGTTCAGAAAGTCTTTTCCTGTGCCAATGAATTCAAAGCTATTTCTTACTTTTTTATATCAGGTTTAGTGTCTCTGGTTTTATGTTGAGGTCTTTGATTTATTTGGAGTTGAGTGTTGTATAGGATAATAAATACAGTTCTAGTTTGATTTCTCTGCATGCAGCCATTCAGTTTGGCCAGTATTATTGGAATGTTATATATTTTGCAGTGTGTTTTTCTGGAGTCTTCATATAAAATCCAATCCCCATTTCCATCCCCAGATGCACAGCAAACCACTGGATGTGGACTCACCCATCCCCCTGCCTAGATACCTGGATCAATAGGCTAACCGTTGGAATGTTCTAATTTTTTGAATGTTATACTAACCTGGCAAATACCTAGTGGCCCAATAATAATTCCAGAGGTAACCATTTATATGACTAACAAACATCTAGTTGACTCCTCACCTATCCAACAACATACCCTTGTCAAGGTCACTGATGTCCTGAACTTTGCTAAACCCAGTGGTCAGTTCTCAGTCCTGCTCTTATTCCACCTAAGCAGAATTTGATCAGATTGACCATCCCGACAAGCATTTCTTCATCTCCAGAGTCTCCTCTAACTCATTAGTTGCTTTTTCTTACTCTTGTAAATTCTTCATCCTCTGACATTAGATGTCTTTGGTGTCAGCCCTCAGACCTCATCTCTTTAACATCTGCATTGATATTTAGTGAAGATATTTCTTCTAATTCTGTAACTTTAACACTTCTAATATCATAACTTTAATGATGATTTTTGTATTTATATTTCTAGTTTGAGCATAACTTCCGAATCTCATGTTTAAATAACTGTCTTACTTAACATCTTCATTTAAGTATGAAGCCACAAATATTTCAATCTGAAAAATAAGAAGTTGAAATCCTGGTATTTCTTACTCTCATCCTGTTTCTTTTGCCTTATTGTTCATCTCAAGTAAATGACCAGCTGAAGCTACTAGTTACCCCAAATAAAAATTTGTAGCCCAAGCCTGCGTGGTCTGCAAGGTCCTTTGCTCAGGAACAGGTTTCTGCTCCCACACTAAGGCTACCCACCCAGAGAGGTGAGTGCCTGCCTACCGGGCAAACCTCAAGGACCCCCAAAGGGAGCATGGGCACCTTCAGCTTACCTGGCAGTGTCTCCTTTGTTCTACTCAACCCAGCCCTGCCCCCAAGTTCGCCCCTTTGTCCACGGGTTATTGGATTACCAGGCGTCCATGTTTCTGTCCTGAGGAGTTTCATCTGGAC
>NC_022034.1:30108332-30125613 GCF_000317375.1 Microtus ochrogaster | reverse complement strand
AAGAAAGAAATTAAAGTCTTTCTTGAATTCAATGAAAATAAAGACTCAACATACTTAAATCATAAGGTCATAAAGCCATTCAATTCTACATACACAATATATGCAAATAACAAGAGAGTTGAGTAAATGCAGTTATTAAATAATTGAAAGGTTTGCAAACTTGTGTGTATTTATTAAGGTTTGTCAACAACTGAAATCACTGCCTTGCATTCTATTAGAAAATGTTGTCACTAGAAAGTAGAAAATTCTAGAAAACATTTGGATAGTGGGAGTGATTATGATCAATGTGAGTGATTTACAGATGTAAAAATGTCATAATGACACCAGTATTTATCCGATTATATACACTAACTTAATAAGAAAATGCTTGACATCATGTGATGAACTGTAACTCCGCTACTCTGCCTAACTTCATGCTTCTATGAATCTACATCTAATCTGGATCACTGCAAATGCTACAGTCGCTACTGTGCTCTTGTGCTTTGGAAATTCCTCTAGAGGTTTATCTACCGCCCTCCAAACAACAAAGAAATGTTAGACCAAGGACTGCTTTCGCATGACACACCTTTTACAGTGGATGTTGCTTTATTTCTTTGTGTTGGTGTATATGATATGTACCAATGCTTGTGCATGTATGCCACTGCATGGGTGGAGGTTCTCTCTTTTCACTGGGGGTTGCAGAAACCAAACTCAGCCCATCAGTTTCATGCATCAAGTGCTTTTACCTGCTGGTCCATCTTGACAGCCCTATTGCAAACATTTTTTTTTAATTAAAAATATTTTCCATGCAATATATCTTGGTCAGATTCATATTTCCCCTTATCTGACTCCTCCCAGATTCTCCTCCCCTCCCTACTCACCTAATATCATTTTTATTCTCTTTCTCTCTCTTTCAAATAAAAACAAAACAAAACAAAACATTGAAAATCAATATAAAAGATAGATAAAAATCCCAAAACAAAACAAAACAAATACGACCAAGCAATTTTTAGATTGGTTTTGAAAAATAAACTTTAATGTCATCCTCAATGGTGCCTAAGTTACTGGAGTTTCTGGACCCCCTTAACTTCCAAGAGCATGGCTCAACAGATAAGAGCATTTTCTGCTCTGCAGAGGATGTAGGTTCTGTCCCCAGCAACCACATGGCACCTGCAATCATCTGTAACTACAGTTCCAGGTGATTCAACAGCCTCCTCTGGCCTCCTCTCTCATCAGGCCTCTGCAGCACCAGGTATGCACCTAGTGCACATACATACATGTAGACAAAGCACTTGCATAAAAGTAAATCTCTCTCTCTCTCTCTCTCTTTAAATGATATGTATTGCCAGGAGTGGTGCCCGCCTTTAATCCCAGCACTCAGAAGACAGCGCCAGGTGGACCTCTGTGAGTTTCAGGCCAGCCTGATCTACATAGTGAGTTCCAGGTCATCTGGAGCGAAGTAGAGAGACCCTGACTCAGAACAGGCAAGCAAATTAAATTAAAAAAATTTAAAAGGATACCTGTAACATTATGCTATTCCTGATGTATAACCATTTAAAAACATGTTGGCCAGGCGGTGGTGGCACATGCCTTTAATCCCAGCACTCGCAAGGCAGAGGCAAGTGGATCTCTGTGAGTTTGAAGCAAGTCTGGTCTACAGAGCTAGTTCCAGGACAGCCAGGGCTGTTCCACAGAGAAACCCTGTCTCAAAAAAAAGTTCTTATAAATAATAAATAGTTAGGTAAATGACAGTAATCAGAGACAGATCTTTCCTTTCTCTTTGACAGGTTCCTTCTTGTTTTTAGTTTTGCCCAGCAGAATAAAACCCATTTATGCTTACTACTACATGTAACACAGAAGTAATAAAAGCCTAAATCAACTGAATTTCCCTTTTTATGTCGAGGTTTTTAGGAGAAATAAAAGCGGGATTTTTTTCTAAATAGCTGATAACTACACTTTTTATTTATTTTTATTGAAAGCAACATCTTCGGAACATACATAGAGAACTGCACATTTTATAAGCAGAAGAATTTTTCCCTATTCTTCTTCCAAAAGCTTCTACAACCTGTTTCAAAAGAAAGGCCTACAGGATGCAAAGCCTTTGGAGTAAAAGGATACAATGCCCCAAAGATCTGTTTTTGCAATTCTGTGAGCATGTCCCTGTGTTTATAATTCTATCAGCTGTCCCTAGCTCTCACCTGTGCACTGTCACTTGGCTCAACACCAGAGACTCTTAGAGTTTGACGTGTTCTTGTCAGTGAGCGAACTGTTTACACTAACATCAAGAATCTGAATACTGAGCATTTCTGGCCCTTGATGTCCTATGCTTCCAAAGCATTTAGGGGAAATGAGAATCTTGTCATTGTTATCTGTGAACTGAACGGTTCCTAATAATTCTCATGGGCTGAGCAAATGAGACAGAAGAATGGCACTATTAATTATAGTAATTACCTGCTTTGTGATTATTCTCGATACCTCCCAATCTTGCCACACCCCGGATGACTTTGTGGCTATCACTTCTCCTGGACATATCATGATTGGAGGTTTATTTGCCATTCATGAAAAAATGCTGTCCTCAGATGACCATCCCAGGCGACCACAAATCCAGAAATGTGTTGGGTGAGTAAAACTTAAATAAAAAATAAAAAAATTAAAGAGTTAGACTTCAAGATTGTGCTGTAAGACTAAGACATGCAGATGGTTTACTTGTGATAACTTTTTTTTTTAATAGAGCATGAGTTTCTTTTGAATTTGCATCTGGTTAGTTTTGTGGTCCTTAAAATATATTCACCACCCCTGTTTGTGTAACCAACTTCCAAACACGGGGGGTTGAGAATGCTTTACAGTAATGTATTTTTTTTAACTATGCCTTTTAAAAAACCTTGGAAGTCACTTGTAAAAATATTGTAATCTGTCCTGCACTACAGCAAGCACACCATGCTCATGTGTCTGTCACCCACAACAGGCACTTCAGAATTATAAGCATAGGCTTATGGTTTTATGTCTTTTTTCAAAGTTCACATTTCAGGTTTTCATGCTCACATTTCATCAGCGCTGTATTCATTTCACTCTAGAATAATCTAATCTTAGGCTGGCAAGATGGCTCCGCCGTTAAAAGCTAGGCTCACAAACAAAAATAGGATAATCTAATCCTTTGCTAATAAGTTATGACCATCCTGGGATCAGAATGCTTTTTCTCCTTTTTACTGAACACATTGCTACATGCAGTGTTAATTCTTGGCACGGTGTCCTACAAGAAACTAAAACTGGAGGGGGGAGGGATTTTACAGATGGATTTTGTTTGAAGGAAAACAATATGTTTTAGGTAAATTTCAATTTTAGAACACAGTTTTTGAGAAACTGACTTGCAATTCCTGTCTGGAAAAAGTGAGGCCAGACACCTTTAAGGACACAGACAGCATCAGCTTCAAATGGTGTGACGTTGTGACCCTGAAGCTTGCCTGTGCCTCTTAAAATTCTGATCACAATTTGAGGTAAACTTAAATTCCTCTTCTGTTTTACTTTTCTGTTTTGTTTTGTTTGTTTTTGCCTTGAGACAAGAGCTCATTGTATATCTTAGGCCAGCCTCAACTCCTGATCCTTTTTGCCTTGACTTCCAGAGTGTTGTGCTTTGAAAAATGTATCATCACATCCAATCTCCAGTTTTTTTCCTTATCAAATAATGATTTATAAACCCTATAAGATGCTTTTGGATCACACGTGTTTCCTGTATCATACCAAGATCCCTTTGGTCTTTCATCCCCATTTGAGTTACCATTCCCCTACCAGTGATTAGCTGAAACAATACAAAATAAAAAGTGAAGATGTTCAGTGCACAGAATTGGTACCCAACGAGATGAAGTCCAAAGATTTAAGTCAATAACCAATGATAAATATAAAACATTTGATCTAACAAACTTCTTCTAGAAGAAAAAAAATCCACAAATAAATTAATGTTTGACTTTATTGTTACTCCTCAAGGGAAATGCATCTTACTCAATGCTGAGCCAGGGGTTAGTGTTATCTGGTTCCTTTTCTGAGCACTGGGGACACAAAGGTCATTGAGTTTACATGTAAGGGACTATGAAAATACAGTATGGTTTAATTATGAAGTAATATATTAATCCTTTCTCTCATTTTTAATAAAAATTTTAACAATGATTTTCTATATTTTATCCTACAGTGACAATGATAATTTTCAAGAAATTATAAGTTAATGAATTGTAAGCAAAATTTGGAATCAAAACCTGGAAGTTTTCCTTCATCCACTTAGAAACCATCCATTAACCTTTCATTTTATATGAGGTTATAATTACAGTGTTTGTGTACAGTAGGGAATGAGATAGCAGTGAATCAGGACTAAATTACTGAGATCTCTGAAATAATCCCAAAGCAACATGCGTGCAAGAAATGTTCTCTGAAACAGATGTGTCTCTTGACAGACACCAGTAATTCTTAAAAGTCTGATTCATGTATTTAAAAATATATGTGAATGCAACAGCAATTAATGAGTAGAAGGTCACATATTTGAAAGAAAACAAGGAGATATCATATATGGGAGGGTTTGGATAAAAGAAAGAGAAGGATGAAGTTATATAACTATATTATAATCTCAACAAAAGAAATATTTTTAAAAAGAAAAATTTAAATTTATAAAAGTCTGTTTATCTGATTTCCATTATCCACAGATTAAAACCAGAATATTAAAAGATAGGATTTAAGTCTAAGAAGCATATGCATTAATAGCAATAACATGCTGACATGTAACTGCCAACAGGAGCAAGATTCAACACACCAGATATCACAGCATATTAAAATGTCCAACACAATCATATTCATCAAAAAATAGTAAAGGCTATGCTGTAGACTCTACTTACAAAACTTGTGTTTCTGACATTGTCCCTTTTAAAGGTTTCCTTTGAAATTATTTTCACCAGGGGAGTTGGAGGAAGGAGTTGGAAGTGGCTATCTATGATCGAGGTGCATTATTCAAAGCACTACAGGCAACTAACCGCTGCTGGGAGAAGGAGAAATAGTCTCTCCCAGGAATGAGTCTCCTTATTGGTTATCCAATACAGAGTGATCACCCTTGAAACCATATGCATACAACAAAAATGAATCCATCAGGTCTTTTATATGTATATATGTGTGTGTGCATACATATGTATACACGTAACAATAATATCAAAGAAAAAGAGACTGCCAGCTAGAGTTGGGAGGAAATAGGTTGAGTGAAGGTAGCTAGTAGGTATTGGAGGGAGGAAATGATGCCGTTATATTTTAAGTAAAAATCCCAGAGAACCTAGACAACAATGAGGACCCTACGAGAGACATACATAGATCTAATCTACATGGGTAGTAGAAAAGGACAAGATCTCCTGAGTAAATTGGGAGCATGGGGACCTTGGGAGAGGGTTGAAGAGGAGAGGAGAGACAGTGAGGGGAGCAGAGAAAAATGCAAAGCTCAATAAAAATCAATAAAAAAAGGTAAATGTATCTTTGAAAGATTCATTGTTTACATTTATAAAATTGTTAACAAATAGAAGATATTCTATTAAAATTATTATCAAAAGGGAGGGGAAGGAAAAATTTGATTCCAAATAAAGTTCAGATTTTTCATGAAATCAGTTGGATTCATCCCAAACCTATCCATCAGAGGACAGAGGTATGGATGAGGGACACTATCCCCATATCAATAGAATAGTCATGTTTTGTTTCAGAAACTGCTTGTTTCTCCACAGCTTTGAAATATCAGCGTTTCTTCAAGCTCTGGCTATGATACACAGCATCGAGGTGATCAATAACTCGACACTGTTATCCGGAGTCAAACTAGGCTATGAAATCTATGACACGTGTACCGAAGTCACAGCAGCAGTGGCAGCAACTCTGAGGTTCCTCTCTAAATTCAACTGCTCTAGAGAAACCGTGACCTTCCAGTGTGACTATTCCAGTTACATGCCAAGGGTGAAAGCTGTCATAGGTGCTGGCTATTCGGAAATATCCATGGCTGTCTCAAGGATGCTGAATTTACAGCTCATGCCACAGGTACATCTTTGTTCTCCTTCCTTCCATATGTTGGCTTTGATTACATCTGTTCTTATAAAAAGATCGGGGAAAGCTAGGAACTAGCTAGGGAGTCACTTTTGCAATAGTCAAAAACTAATTTCTGACAGTTTTTTTAAAAGTTGATTTAGAAGACACCTATCTCTGAGGGCTTCACCTGCTCTGTTTCCATAGTAACCTCAGCCGGGTTCAAATGAAGCAGTGTAACTAAACATCCTTTGGTGCTAATGTAAGTTGATCTTCTTATAGAGAGAGGATTTAGGAAGAGCAATAGAAATCAAAGGGCGATGAGCTTACTACCACCAGCTCCTGTGCTCCACCACCATAACTCAAAGATTCTGTGCACTTCCAGGTGAGTTATGAATCCACTGCCGAAATCCTGAGTGACAAAATCCGCTTTCCTTCATTTTTACGGACAGTACCCAGTGACTTCTACCAAACTAAAGCAATGGCCCACCTGATTCAGCAATCTGGATGGAACTGGATTGGCCTCATAACAACAGATGATGACTATGGAAGACTAGCTCTGAACACATTTGCAATTCAGGCTGCTGCAAACAATGTGTGCATTGCCTTCAAGGAGGTGCTGCCGGCCTTCCTCTCAGACAGTACCATTGAAGTCAGGATCAATCAGACGCTGGAGAAAATCATTGCAGAAGCCCGGGTTAATGTCATTGTGGTGTTTCTGAGGAAATTCCATGTTTTTAATCTCTTCACTAAAGCCATTGAAAGGAAAATAAATAAGATCTGGATTGCTAGCGATAACTGGTCAACCGCTACCAAGATTATCACCATTCCTAATATCAAGAAGCTTGGTAAAGTGGTGGGGTTTACATTCAGAAGAGGCAATATGTCTTCTTTCCATTCTTTTCTTCAGACTCTGCATAGGTATCCCAGTGACAATAACAAACCCCTACATGAATTTGCCATGCTTTTTTCTGCCTGTAAGCATGTCAAAGATGGTGACTTGAGTCAATGCATTTCCAACTATTCTCAAACTGCTTTGACCCATGACACTACCAAAACCCTTGAAAACCAGTTCTTCATGAGAAACGACTTCCTGTGGCATTATACCGAGCCAGGACTCATTCACAGCATTGAGCTTGCAGTGTTTGCCCTTGGCCATGCCGTCCGGGATCTGTGCCAAGCTAGAGACTGCCAGAAACCCAACGCCTTTCAACCATGGGAGGTACTAATTCACAAATCCTAGCCTGCTGGCCTACTGTCATTTCCCCGTTTCCCCTCTTGATTTAATTTACAAAGATCCACAGTAATCTCTTAACTTATAACTTCTGAAAGTAAAAACTGTCATTTTATAACGTGTATTGCTAATATAATTTTTTGTTCTTAATGACAGTTATATTTTATTGTCACTTCTTTCCCTAAGCCCCAAAGTTCTGTTTAATTTTCTGCAGAGATTCTGTTAGTAGTACTATCTTCCTCCTCAGATATATGATTTTTTCAATACTTCATATGTATTATATTGTTTACTTATTTTTGCCCATAAGTATAAGACTACATGAACTAGCAGATTATTTGGCTATTGTTAAATATAATAGTGTTTCCCTCATCTTTTATGCTCAGTAATATACATGTTGAGATTCAATAGCTTAGGTATAGGACAAAGTCTATACACAAAATTAATCTTTGCTTATATTTGCCTTGCTCATATAACTTGAAGGTGGTCTTATACAATATTTTTAGCATAGCTATATTGTGCCAGTGAAGTCGAGTGTAGAATTTTTCACTTATACTATCAAATTGGTGCCCAAAAACTCAGATTTGCAGCATTTTGGATTAGGGATGCTCATTGTGTACATGAGGAAACTATAATCAAAAAGCATCATAAATAAACATGACATTCCCCTAATTGTGCAGCAGGTACTTTATAATCCTATCCTCTAGTTCAGCAGTTCTCAACCTGTGTGTGGTGATCTACTGGGGGTAGGGTCCAATGACTCTTTCACAGGGGTTGCCTAAGACAATCAAAAAACACAGATATTTGCACTATGATTTATAACAGCAGCAAAATTATAGTTATAAAGAAGTAACAAAAATAATTTTATGGTTGTGGATCACCACAACATGAGGAACTGTATTAAATGGCTATAGCATTTGGAAAGTTGAGAATCACTCTCTAGTAAATGCTCTTACTATCATAAGAAGTATGCTGTCTGTAGGGTTTTGTGTGTGTGTGTTAAGAATTGTATTTTTGTTTTATTTGTATGAGTGTTTTGCCTGCATGTATGTGTGTATGTGCACTGTGTGCAAGCCATGCCTGCTGAAGTCATAAGAAAGTGTTGAATCCCTGGAATTGGAGTTATAGACAGTTGTGAGCCACCATTAGTGTGCTGAGAATAGAACCCAAGTCATCTAAAAGAGTGCTCTTAACCACTGAGCCATCTCTTCAGTCTTCTGAGTCTTCTACATGGAAATGTTGTTAGATTTAAGATATGAAAATCTATGTTTAAATGGAACACCAAGTGTGCATACAGTAATTTTTTTCCTTTCTTTTCTTGGATTACTTTGAAAAGACTTAAAGTTTATTATGACTGTAGTTAGTGACAAATCATATTGTTTTTTAATGACCTTGAGCAAAGTATGTAAGTACAATGCTTCTTTGAATAATAATATTAACTTGTGAGAATCAAACTTCTCAATCATATGAATTCAAAGCTAGACTTAGAACAGGTATTGATACAGTACCATAATACAACATATATGTCATTCAGAGTTATAAGTGAACAGAAGGCAGAGTAGAATAAGACAGTTGGGTTATTATAAGCACCTTATAGACTGTTATTTGTATTTTTGTCATAACTTTTATTGTTCTTGCTTAGAATTAAAACATTGGCCTTGTGCAAGCTAAGCATGTGCTGCCAGGAGCTTCCTCCCAGTCACTATTGCTTATATCTTAATCACCTACAACATAAGCACCAGCGACTGAAGTAACCTGCTTCCTCATTTAGATGAGTAATTTCCACGTGTTTTGCTTGTTTGGTCTTACTTTGTTGTTGTTGTCAGTTTTGTTTTGTTTTGCTGTGGGGTTCAGTGAGTGTTCTGAACCCCAGAACTGCATTCTAAACCCTTGAATATAGTTGAAATTGCTCTTTTTTAAATTGTACTTATATTTATTTTTAGTATATGCATAATCAATCATTACATGTTGTGAGGCAGGTATTGATCATTTTCAGGGACTTTTTGTTTTATAAATAGAAAGCCAAAACTCTAATAAAGATGCAAATGATTAGTGATTAGGGTCTTCATTAAAATTCTTCTAAATAATATATTTCCAATAATTTTTGAACATCTCCTTGAAGTACTTCCTTAGTACTATAAAACTCTCATAAAATATTGGGGAAAAGCAAACTTTGTCTTTGTTTAGATCACTCTCCTTCCCCATATGACATTCCATATGGCATTCTCTAAACATTCCAATTCTTTCACCTAGTGTACTATGGAAATGCGATTTTTTGCTGTAAGAAGTAGAATGTTATACTGACATGACCGAGCTGAATTTTAGGAGTGAGAGACTGGAGGAGAGCATGAAGATGAGCAGCTGGACCTACTGGATACAAGAGGAAGATGAGAAAGGATCTTGTAAGAGGAAAGAAACTAAAACTGAGAGAGCTATTTAATTTTCTGTCAAAGATCTGGGAATGTATTTTAAATTAGAAATATGTCTCACACATTTCAGAGAAACGACTTGAGTAAATAGAATCATAGTAGTTTATTTAAACACTAGGGATCTGAGGCTACTCTTCGTGATGCATTCTCAGCCCTTGAGCCAGGTCACCATGTGGTATGTATTTCACACCCCTGAAAACCTGTTAATCGAGAAACAGACTGGAAAAGAGGAGACAGGGTGAGATGCAAGTAAGTCACACAATCATCAGTGCCAGGTTTGGACAACAAGTCCTCCGATCAATGGCCTTTTTATGCAGAAAATCTTTAAGAGAATTAAATTTTAAAACAAAACATTTACATTTAGGATCCTTAATCAAGGATACATTCCTAATTTCTTCACCCCCTAGCAAAACGCCCTAATACTCATGAGTGGTTTTAGATCCAACTAAACTTAGATTACAATGCAGTTAGGAAGCTGCTTTGGGTCTGTGTTTGGTGAGAACAGTGTCAGGGACAGCACACAGTCACCTTTATTTTACTTTAGCAGATTTTTACGTTCTTCAGGTGTATGTGAGCAAAGCTTCTTCAAGTTGAAGCTAATGGTTTGGTTTTGACTGTTTTTCCCATTTGATCCTATGTAAAGTAATGCGTAGCACATCTGAGATGAGAAAATGTCTACCAGCTACACCTCACATGTGCTTAGGAAGTATTTTTTAGCTGCCTCAGTGCTCCAGGCACTGTGCTAAATGCTGAAGTAACCCTGGGGAAAAAAACAGAATCCTGTCCTATGGCAGTCTGTGTGGTATACACTCAGATGATTATGGAGTTGAATATTACTCAGGAGTACACACCGCAACATCTCATACACACATAAGATGGCACCACAGCACACAATTGAGAGCAACTTCAGCGTTAGCAACTTCAAGAACATTCTCCGAAGCCTGGCTTCTTTGGGGAGCAGGAACAACATCACAAGACTGGAGTCTCAAAGGGAAGCTGGGAACAAATGAGACAAGGGATTCGTGTGGAGTACTTACCAAGAGACTTTGCCGGAAAGGACATCTCAAAAATGTGACGTGCAATTGAATTGCTTTGGAACTGGAAAACTTGTCTTGTTAGCAACATACCAGGTGACACTCCAGCTGCTGATATAGGGAATCGGCAAAGAATGTCTAGAGTTTGGATTGTAGATATCAAAAGGGGAGCCAATGAAATACTTCTTAGGTGGCAGAGTGATGATCTATTTTCCACTGTAGAAATAGCATTTTGACTGATATGAATATTGGAGAAAATGGTTGGAGAGCATTTAGAATAGATCAGATGTGAAAGAAAGAAAGAAAGAAAGAAAGAAAGAAAGAAAGAAAGAAAGAAAGAAAGGAAGGAAGGAAGGAAGAAAGAAAGAAAGAAAGAAAGAAAGAAAGAAAGAAAGAAAGAAAGAAAACACAACAAAGATGTTACCAACGATTCCCAATCAGGGTAGTTAATTCTGTGTGTTAAAAATGGAAACATGGAGAAATACGGAGGTCTGGTGGGGGAAAATATCAACCTTCTGTAGTAATAGGAGCCGCGAGGCTGTGTTCCGCCACCCAGCAGCCCGCACGGGTAGCTTTATACCCGAAATAATTACATGGAAACTGTATTCTTTTAAACACTGCCTGACCCATTAGTTTTAGCCTCTTAACCCATTTCTAAAAATCTATGTAGCACCATGAGGTGCACTTAAAAGGAAAGATCTGTGTGGAGTGGGAAAATCATGGCAACTCCTTGACTCAGCTTTTTTCTCCCAGCATTCTGTTCTGTTTTTTCCACCTACCTAAGGGTTGGCCTATCAAATGGGTCTAGGCAGTTTCTTTATTAATAAGAAATCACTCCCACAACCTTCTATTTTGGAGATGCTGTATTTCAAGAACTTAGGAGACATGGAAGTATGCAATGGTGGCTTCATATAGTCTGAAAGTTGGGAGAGTATGAGAGTGACCTTCAGCTAATAGTAGCTACTGATCTCAAGTCTGTGCTTCTGAGAGTTAAAGCTGAAGATGGAGTTCTTTTTATCTTTACACTATCTGAGGAGATCCACAGAACTTATGTTGTATGCTCAATCCTAAGGGAGTGGAAGAGGGGGTATACTTGGAGCCAAGTTGTAGAGGTCAGGGAAGGAGAACTCAGAATTAAGGGATCCACCATGGCTACTCATAGGGCTGGTAGTTAAACTGTCAATCTTGGTGGGCTGCGTGTTTTTGTTATGCCACAGAAAATATGACTAAAGAAAAAGGTATGGTTTGGGCTCTAGGACAAAGATGTGAGGCTACTTTTCCTATTGTACTCTAGGTTAGTCACATGGATATCTCTTTCCACAAACAAACTTATGGAGAGAGACAGAACAGGCATCAGGGTACTTAGGGAAATGAAGCTAAAGAGAACTACATAATGATAACTAGTGTGGGCCCCGGCCTGTGGTCTTAAAAAGAGAATCTCAGCATACAGGGGTGAATCCTAGTACAGAAATGCAATTCTCAGTCTCTAAATTTTGTGGTATGAACTCCAAGTTAAGTCTCCATTGGGGAAAAAGTAACTGATGCAAAATAGCACTTTATAATTAAATACTGAGGGTTCGGGTTCGAAATTTACCTTAACCCAAAGTCAATGTTCTACCATATTTCCTGAGTAAGGATTGCACCATTACTTTCCTCTGTCTTCATTCCTGCTAGAGAAAGCATAAGTTGTGCATGGCTATTATGCAATGCTATTGTTATTTATAGAACATACCTGTATCAGATATTTGCATAAAATTAGATACAAGGAGGAGGAGCAGGTGGAAATAACAATTTAAATGCAAGACTAAAAAGGGATATGCTTCCTAAACCAGTGGCTGAGGCTGACCCGGAAGCACTGCTTAAGAAAGGAGCATACTTTAAAGCAGTGCACAGGCTGCAGTGAGTACATTGAAGCTGTTTTGATTATTGAAATGAAGCTCTTTATCATTGACACTCTTATTTATTCATTTAGTTTCATTCCCTCCATTAAAAAAAATTCTGGTTAATGTTAGAATTTTTAAAAAAATTGTTTTTTTTTTAAACCAGGTCTCATGCTGCCAAGGTTGGCCTTGAACTCCCACCCTCCCCACCCCTACCTACATACCCTGTCTTTGGGAGGACAGCTGTGTACCACCGTGCTCAGTATGTGTGGTGTTGAGGATTGAGCCCAGGACATTACACATGCTATGAAAGCCCTCTACCCTCTGAATCACACCCATAGCCCCAAGAATAAGCTGGCATTTTTGTTAATTCCACTGTGATAGCTCTGATGTATTCTGCTTCTTTAAAGCAGTTAATTTACCTTCACTAAAAGACGTGATAAACCTATGGGGACAAGTAACATTGGTGCATACTTTGAAATGTTGCTAAGGCAATATATTTGGTCATTGCATGACTATTATAGATAATATATTACCTAACATGTAAGTTAATTTTTTTAGTCTATTGGCAAAAAAATTAAAACATTTAAACTTAACAAAAAAAAACAGAGAAGAATAATTCTCTTCAGGTAGAAAACTTTCTGCCTCATCCCATATACTTTTAACCCATCATAGTCACATAGAATCATGGGCTCAGTCAACCAGTGGGCCATGATGAATGCATTGAAAGAGGAATGAAAACTGTGATTACTCATCAAGTAAACAGTAAACTACACTCTCCTAGTTCTAATTCCAATGCTCTTTCTGTACCGCACAAGCTCAGTGTCGCTGCCATTGTCAGCAAACTACTTCTTGCGTTTCACTGTTCTCACCACACAAATTGGATAGCAAGGCAGATAACTTTTTAGTTACATTTCTTTCTTCCAGCATGAAAAGAAATCACTTTGTAACTTAAGTTGGAAATAGAATTTAGAGGTCACTTGGTTGAGTGCTGATCATTGAAGTGTATACTTAAGAACCATCAGAGGCAAGATGAGAAGGTGTATTTTGCCATCAACATTGTACTAGCAATCACAGAAGGAGTCAAAAGCCCCCACCTGCTACAAAGAACCCATCCTGAAAGTCTGCCACATGGCCACATGCAGGTACTCAGATTTCAGTTTCATAGGCTAGAAAAGTCACCAGTTCTTAAAAAACTAGCCTGCTTTTACAATTTCACATGACAAAAACTTCTGCAGAGATCAAATCTAGAACTCCCGGTGACGACACGACAATTCTTTGTTAAGCATGCCTAAATGGTGATGGAAAATTTTCTTTCCTTTCTTCTCGGTTTAAATAATATTCCTGAGGATGCATGCAATGTCATCACTGGGATAAAGGGTGTACCAAAAACCTGTTCAATGTTCACTCATTTTTACCTTCCACAGCTACTTGATGTGTTGAAAAATGTGACATTCTCTGACGGAAGGAACTCGTTTCATTTTGATGCCCATGGAGATTTAAATACTGGTTATGACGTGGTTCTCTGGAAGGAGATAGGTGGCCTCATGACCATCACAAAGATGGCGGAATATGACCTGCAGCACGACGTCTTCATCATCACAAGTCAAGAAGCAAAACGCGAATTCAGGAAACTTAAGGTGATTTTGTCGTAGGGTGCTTTGGCAAATTTAAGTCAACTAGCATATCACCTGGAGAAGTCCTGGTCTCCAGTGATTGTCCCACTGCTCACGGAACACTTTCCGCCCCTAAATTCCATGTCCAGCCAGCATAACACTCTTACCCATGTCCTCGGTTTCCTCACGCCTCTCTCTTCAGTGTTCCCATTTCTCAATAGTGTCCAAATTCAACTCCGTATGTAGTCAACTATATACGCATCCCCTAAGTAAATGATCTTGGGGCGGGAGAGGTGGGAAGACAAACCTTGTTCATTGAATTCGCATTAAATTTAGGAGTCCCAGTGTCCAGTTGACCTTGCGCTGCTGGGCAATCAGTCCGACTATTTCCTGGTGACGTTGTCTCTTGCTAGCTGGCCACTTTATACTCTTCTCTGACTTTACCCCGTCACTTTCAGTTGATCATGCTTTCTTTCTGTTCTACCCAAACCCTAGGAAAAAAGAACTGCATTGGGTCCCATAGCACATTGGTACCTGTGCTTCTAAATTCCATATGGTCCCGTGAATGGACCGCTGTGCCTGTGCCCAAAGGCAGCACCTCCACTTGACTTGTGCACCCCAGTCGCTTCAACTGTCTAAGGACTTGCTCTGCCAACTGCACATTTGCCTGCATCCTCTACGATTCTCTCTTCCGCACTGTCCACATGGTGATATAAATGTTTTATTTCTCCTGTATTCAAAAGGCAGCAGCTGGGTCGATTTTCCACATCTTCCTTCATTTGTTGCCCAAGCCTCTACTTCTCTTTGAAGCAGAACCTATTATCACTAACATTTCAGCAGCCCCAATTCCTTCCATTCTCTTTTAAGCTGCCTATAATGCTATCAAAATTGTTTGTCTAGCTCACTTATACTAAATCTGAATGTTATAATTTATTTAATAGTCAAATATTCTTTTCTCCATACCATTGGCCTTATTTGCTTCCCTGACTCCACACTCCCTTGATTTCCCCCTGTGTCTCTAACCACTGTTTCTGTCTCCTTTGTTAGGTCCTTATCTTTCTAATACCCCCTAAACACTGGGGTGCACAGGCTCAACCCTGCTCTTTGTTGTCTGTTTAGTGACCTTATCAGGCTCCTGTCTTTAAACAATGTCATTTTGTAGGATTCTAGTGAGTTCTTGATTTTTATCTTTTAGGTCAAATAAGTCATGACTGCCTAACTGGAATTTCTACACGGATATCTATCTGATAGTTGTTTTTTTTTTCTTCACTGACTGTCTCCAAAACAGAATTCTTGATATTCTTGCCTACATCTCAGAGAATGATAACCCTCCTTTGTCTGTTGCTCATGAGACGCCTTGATGGGATGCTTGTCCCTGGTCTGCCACATCACACACTTGTCATAGTGCAGATCCACTCAAAGTCTAACTTCCAAAATGAGTCTGATGACTGTTTTAACCCCCTGGTCGTACCACTGCACGGCAAGGTACAGCCACTGCTCACCAAGGTCGGAGTGCAAGCTTCGTAACTGCTCCACCTACACTCACATCCCTTCAGTCTGTTCTTAAGGCACCATCCTGGAAAATGCAGTGGTCTGCTCAGAGCTCTCCCACAGCATTGTATTTCCTTCCAGGTAAAGGCTGGTGGGTGTCTTTAAGTGCTCCCTCTCCTGCCTCTATCTAGCATTTTTCTCTTCTCAATACCTTCTCTCTTTCTATCTCCCCCTTAATTTCCATTCCCCTGCCACTCCACGGTTCTCTTTCTCTCTTATATATGCCTTCCTTTTTCTTGACGGAAGGACTGTGCACCAGCTCCAGTCTGCTTTACATTCTCACACCTGAATCAGGCATGATGGGGAGTGCCTATCATCCCAGCACTTGAGAAGCAGAGACAGGGGAAATCATGAGCCTGGGTTCACAGTGAAAAAAAGCACATCTAAGCTTATAAACTAGTACAGATGAAAAGAACGTGTTTAACACTGTGTTGAATCCACAAAAGAGAGAAGAAAGGAAGAAAGGATTAAGAAAAAAGAGGGGAGGAGATTTAAAAAAGAGGAAGAGTGGTCAGGAGAGTAGAAACATTGTCAGCGCTCTGTCTCTCTTCACTTCCCTGTTTCTGTTTTATTTTCTCCCCAGTTGTCACCATCTCTCATTTTCTCTATTTTGCTTACTTTTGTCTTGTTTTCTGTCACCCTAAAACCCACATCAGTGACTTACAACTGCCTGTAACTACGAGGGAGATCACACACACACACACACACACACACACACACACACACACACAAATTGGGGGAGGGGAGATTCATGCACATAAAATTTCAAAATCTTTTTTAAAAAATACAGAAGTCTTATTTTTCTTGCAGAATTCTTCTTTCAGTATAGAATCAGAAATTCCCAGAGCTTCATTTCATTTTTCAGCTTTACAAATATGTGCTTTTTCCTCTGCTGGGAGTTCTTTGAAAGGTTTTCTTAGAGAAGCCACAAATGTCAATAGGCATGGGGGTGCATGCTTCTAATCCCAGGACTCTGGAGGCAGAGCTGGGTGAATCTCTCTGAGTTCAAGGCCAACCTGTTCTACAGAGTGAGTTCTGTCCCAGCCAGAGATCCTGTTCCAAAAAAAAATTATGAAACATCCAGTTTTTTCATCTAAAATGTCCTATAATATTTTAAGTTTGTTCCTGTTCCTTAAGATGGGAATGCTATGAAAAAGACCAAAAATGCTACTTAGCAAATGTTTAAATGAGGAATAGCTAGGATAATTTTCTTTTTTAATTATTTAGATTTTTTTCTTTCTTTCTTGTACTGTAGCAAATTCTATCTAAATGCTCCAAGGAATGCAGCCCTGGTCAAATGAAGAAAGCCACAGGAAGTCAACACATGTGTTGCTATGACTGTGTGAGCTGCCCTGAGAATCACTATAGCAACCAGACAGGTGACCACAGCCACTTCCCACTGACAGTGACGCCTCTGAATTGGTTCTCTTGGGCTGACTTTTCTGAATATCAACCCTAGCTTTATCTTTTGTTTTACAGGTCTTTCTTTTCCATTCTGGGTATCAAACATTGGGCTTTGTGTATTCTAGGC
>NC_022034.1:30094302-30108010 GCF_000317375.1 Microtus ochrogaster | reverse complement strand
CCTCTATTTTTATTTATTTTATTTCTATTCTCATCCTTGAGACAGAAAGATTCGAAAAATAGTCTTACACAATTCAGTTAGCTTGGACAGGATTATGAGAATCACAGGTGTAGAGGGAGGAAATGGCTTGAACTATGTCTAATCCCTAAATCGCGTTCTTAACAAGGTCTCTAAACTGCCACTAATGATAGCAAGTTCATGAGAGATTCACATCTCTCTGGAGTATATAGATTTCCTGAAGAAGCACAGCCCAGTTGGCCTTTTGACTTCTCTATTACTTTCCCATCTTCCTCTTTGCTTCCATTTACCTTCCTCTATTTTTTGGGTTCTGTGTAGGTTTTATTTGAATAAGGAACCAATTTGACCTCTCCTGTATATATATCACAGGAGAGTCTACACTAATATATATATATATATGTATATATATATATATTAGTGTAGACAACCACCTAGTTTAAATGTTTGCGATGTAATTGTTCTCCTCTCCCTACTAGATATGGATTATTGCCTTTTATGCAACAATGAAACCCACTGGGCCCCAGTAAGGAGCACTGTGTGCTTCGAAAAGGAAGTGGAGTATCTGGACTGGAATGACTCCTTGGCTCTCCTCCTCATCGCCCTCTCCCTACTAGGAATCGCCTTTGTTCTGGCTATTGGCATAATATTTACAAGAAACCTGAACACACCAGTTGTGAAATCATCTGGGGGATTAGCGGTCTGCTATGTGATGCTCACCTGCCATACCCTGAACTTTGCCAGCACAGGCTTCTTTATTGGAGAACCCCAAGATTTTGCCTGTAAGACCAGGCAGACACTGTTTGGTGTGAGTTTTACTCTCTGTGTCTCCTGCATTTTGATGAAGTCCCTGAAAATTTTGCTAGCGTTCAGCTTTGATCCCAAGCTGAAGACCTTCCTGAAGTGCCTCTATAGGCCAGTCCCCATTGTCCTCACCTGCACAGGCATTCAAGTGGTCATTTGCACTCTCTGGCTAATCTTGGCAGCACCTGTTGTAGAGGAGAACATCTCCTTGCCTAGAGTCATTATCCTGGAATGTGAGGAGGGCTCTGTCCTGGCCTTTGGCACCATGCTGGGCTACATTGCAGTCCTGGCCTTCCTTTGCTTTGTGTTTGCATTCAAAGGGAGGAAACTTCCTGAGAATTACAACGAAGCTAAGTTCCTGACTTTTGGCATGCTGATTTACTTCATAGCTTGGATCATATTCATCCCTGTCTATGCTACCACATTTGGCAAGTATTTGCCTGCTGTGGAGATTATAGTTATTCTGATATCCAACTATGGGATTCTCTGCTGTACATTCTTCCCCAAGTGCTATGTTATTCTTTACAAGCAAAAGACTAACACCAAATCAGCCTTCCTCCAGATGGTTTACAATTATTCATCTCACAGTGCCAACAATCTTGCCTTGAGTCATGTATCTCTGAACACCACTAACCATGATACTGCAGTAACTAATCTAAGCCATAATGACAAAGCTGCAGCCTGTCCCAACAGCAACCATTGTCTGGCACAAGTGTTTGGCATAGGCAGAGAAAATGCTATGAATGTGCCTAAAACTTTGCGTCAGAAAAGAAGTTCAAGTATATGAATTAGAGTTCTTAGGGCATGCCATGATCCCCAAGGAGAAGTTTTAGTCTTTGCTGTAAGTTGTGTGTTAACTTTCCAGGCAAATATATCTTGTATAGTTTTGCTACCATTTGCTTGAATACTCTCTCTGCATAACTACCTATAACATAATAAATAATAAATAAATAAAGCTGTTGGTATTAATCTCCCTTTGTTTTCTATTACTCCCTTCAGCCTTTATCTTGACCAGTCTTCCTCTTAGGCAATTTGAAGCCAATGGACAACAGCCTTTTTCCATTCCCTACTATTCTCACGCCTCTTTTTCAAGCATTGTGATACTTTTAGTCTACTGAAGTTGAACAAGCCTTTGGGTAGTGAGTATATATCCAGTAATACACTAAATACAAAGGCACAAGAAGTTACAATGGATCATTTCTAGTCTCCAGGTTCTCAAATTCCATGGAAAGACAGATATCTCCAATCACTATAAAGATTCTTCCTTTGTGTTGTTTACAGAGAACTGTGACAATATAGAGTACTTATGAACACCCACCTAGATGAAGGCGGGGTTTAGAAGGCTAAGTAAGGGATATGGTATTATATAATACCCTAAAATATAAATGAATGTTAGTTAGGTAATCAAAGAATGCACAGACTACATCCATTCCATCACTGCACAGGAATCTTCTCCAGCATGGGGAGTCAGGTCAGAAATGAGTCAATGTCCCAGTATGGGACACCTTGCTAAAGAGTTGAATCTTTATCCTGCTTGATGACTCTCACAGTGTCTGGCTGGGTAACAATCGGCTCAAAATCCTTCATTAGAAAGACAATTCTGATACAAGATGGCAGATAATCTTGTTAAGAGCAGCCAGTATCTGTAACAGGAATTAGAAAGAAGGCCACTATGTGTTCTCAAGCTGGGAAAGAGGTAGCAATTTATTTGAAACCACTGGTGAAAGATGAGTTATAAGGTTCTATAAGGTCAGATGGTGATATGGGATGCAAGAGGAAGAAGGGAAGGGAAATGTTGAGCTTGAAACGGTAAAACCCATCTAAAGATGTATCAAACATTCTCACAGAGACTTTGAATTTGGTAGACCTCAATCAAGACTGACAGCAAGAACTCAGTTGCCAGATTCATATTACTTCTTCTTTTAAAGAGTTTATTAAACAGGGCTCAAGTGTTGGCTCTGAGGTTAAGAGTGTGTTGCTTTTTCAAAGTACCTAGGTTTGATATCCAGCACCCACATGGTAGCTCGGAACCAGCTCTTACTCTAGCTCCAGAGGATCTGATACCCTCTTCTGGCCTCTGAGGACACTAGGCATGACACATATACCTACATACAGGCAAAACACCCATACACATAAAAAAGCCGTAAAATAAATAAATCAAAAAAATGTATACCCAGATGAACAAGTATGAGACCTTGTGTCAAACAAAACAAAAACAGGGCTGGACAGATGTCTCAGTAGTTAAGAGCTTGTTGCTCTTGCAA
The DNA here is from genome assembly GCF_000317375.1 of Microtus ochrogaster. Classification (NCBI taxonomy): domain Eukaryota; kingdom Metazoa; phylum Chordata; class Mammalia; order Rodentia; family Cricetidae; genus Microtus; species Microtus ochrogaster. Next base: position 30,104,927 of record NC_022034.1, on the reverse strand, counting down.
AGGACCAGAGTTCAATGCCCAGCAACCACACTGGGCAGCTTACAACTGCCTACAATTCCTACTCCACAGGACCCAATCTATTCTGCCCCCACAGAGGCAATAAAACACACATATACATACATAAAATAAGTCTTCCACACACACAATACTGTCTCTGGTCTGATTTTCTTTTTAGCTGCCATTGACTTTTTCCCCTCTCTTTACAATCAAAGGGGTAATGTCAATGTTGTCATGTTGGTTGCTTATTGGTGACATATTAGTTGAACTGCCAGCTAGTTAGTCCACTTTGTTGAAATAATTCACAGAAAAGTTACAGTAACACTTTATCTCTTAAATTTAATTTATACTTTCCTGTCTGTTGCAATGCCCCCTTCCTAGTTCTTCTGGTGGCTTTAGGACTCCACAGTCTGACGTGAGCCTTTTCTGTTCGTTGTGCTGCCCTGAGCAGTGTTGGCCTTTTTTGTGGGTGTGTCTTTCCTAATGTGGCTGCTGCATCTGAGCAGTTCTGCCTTTAAGCAGCCTGTGCACCCTCAGCATGCTCTCTCCCATAATATCATCTCCAAGTCTGTACTTTGACCTGATAACTCTCCAAACCTCATCCCTGCACAGGATCCGTCCCTAGCTAACCTACCCACTCGTTTCTCTAGACTTAAAGTCAGTATGCCCACAATGAAATTTATTTCTGACTTCCCTCTATTCCCCCTTTCTTAGTTTCCTTTTCTCAGCATGCTTCACCACTGCTGAACTAAATGGAAACCTGGGTTTCATTCTTTGACCACATTGACCATTTAACCCTCTTACACTTCATCTTGTAGTTTTTATTTTCTTATTCCTAATTTTTTTTTAGCACTTTGCTATTGCCTGCCAGACATTGTGTTGCAAGCCTTTAACTCCAGCACTTAGTAGGGAGGCAGGAGGATATATGTGAATTTGAGGCTAGATGGGTCTACATAGTAAATTACAGGCCAGCTAGGGCTATACAGTGTGACCCAGTCTCAACCACACACACACACACACACACACACACACACACACACCCACCCTGCTGTACAACCTGTCCCTACTGTCATCACTTCCTTAATCCTGTCCTTCGTCACCTCTTTCATAAACTGTTGCAAAAGCTACTGATTTGACTCTGATCTCAAACATTTTACTGTCAACAAAGATGATCTCTTCCTGTACTTGTGTTTATTTGCACTAGCTCCATTTCCACAGGAAGGGGGGGTGCAAGGAGCTTTTCATGTTACTCACATATTCCAAAGCTTGTAAGAAGTCAAAGGACTTATCCAGATCTCTAGGTTCTCCAAGGTCAGGACCAACTTAGGCTCCATTCTTGCAGGTGCAGTAACCTAAGAAAGGCAAAGTGTTGGAGATAGCCCCACATCGTGCGGCTTCATGTCTCAGAGGCTGGGCTCCTCTCTGCATGTGTCTTCTTTACCTGTGACTATCTGAGGAACAGCTGAATCCACAAGACATAATGAAACTGGTTCCTCTTCTAATAAAACTGATATCTGCCTTTGTCATAGCATTTAGTACACATCATTGCACTCCCTTGGCTTGTCTTAACTTATTCAACTAATGGCTTCTAAGCACCTATACAATACCAAGCATAATCTAAAGATAAGAAATATAAAAAGCAGTACATGACTGGCAAGTTCTATGTTGTCAGGTCGTTTACATTCCAGCATTTGCCTCATTTCATAATGAAGAAAAGTTCTAGCCTCTGTGTATGTCCCTTCACTGCCATGACCAGCATCACTAACTCTAAGACCCTAGAGTGACCTCTTATAATGTCAAGTCTGCTGCTGGGAGACCCTGCTCAGGATTTTCTCATAATACATACAATTCACCATCACAGATCAGTCTTTCTCAAGTAGTTCCAATGGTAGCACTTTCCTATTCATGAATATTTAATAATCTCTGATTGCAATCACAATTAAATTTCACCTACTTGCCAAACAATAGACACTTTTAGAAGAATAGGTGGTGGTAGGGGGTGGTGGTTTATTGTTCAGCCTGAATATATTCATATACAATGTGGCAGTCCTGGGCTGGAGGGATAGCTCAGTGGAGAGATAGCACTGGCTAGGCCGGGCAATGGTGGGGCACGCCTTTAATCCCAGCACTCGGGAGGCAGAGGCAGGCGGATCTCTGTGAGTTCGAGACCAGCCTGGTCTACAGAGCTAGTTCCAGGACAGGCTCCAAAGCTACAGAGAAATCCTGTCTCGAAAAACCAAAAAAAAAAAAAAAAAAAAAGAGCACTGGCTATTCTTCCAAAAGCCGGGGTGCTGTTTCTAGCATCCACATAGTGGCTCACAATGGTCTCTAACTCTAGTTCTAGAGGGTCTGACACCACTTCTGATCTCCTGAGACACCAGGCATGCAAGTAGGGCACAAACATACATGCAGGCAAAGTACCTATAGACATATAAAATAAGATTTTCTTAGCAACCAATATGGTGATGCCATCTTAAAATAGCGTTAAAGAGATAAAGTATTCTGAATTCTGATGGGCATAAAAATGTTAAGAAATGACTATCCTGTTTGTGGTATCACTGGCTCATACCTCACCTCTGTTGACATGAAAATAGTTTCTCCTGTTGATAGGGGACCAAAACAGCAGATCTGGGTTCAGATTTCCTGGGTTGGTCACACAAAATAAAAAGTCCCAGCTGTGGGTCACCAACAGAACAGACAAAAGAAACATTGTTCCATATAAGGTGTGAGGTTTACTCCAGTTACCTTTCTTTATTCCAGTGGAGAAGGAAGCCAAGCTCTGAATTATTTGAAGCTGAAACTATGCCCTTGTCACCATGTGAAACATGCAAGTCAGACAGGGCTACTGAGTTGTAAAATTTTCTTTTAGCTGTTGAAGCTCTTAGATTCAAGTGAGTGTAAGATGAATAAGCTTTTAAATCTTTTAATTGATACAGTTTCTGTGTGGTTATTTCAGGTCTGGGTGGCTGGGAAACAAACAAGCAGTCTCCACCAACAAAATAACACCCAGTATAAGACAATGTACATCCATATAAAGCCTTAAAAAAAAAGAGGGCTTCTAAACCCACAAAACAGGACTCAAGCACAGTTTCTTGAATATTTAATAAAGGGTTAAATAAATAAAGGGTTTATTCCCTCTAAATTATAAAGGTAATACCAAAGTATTTTTTAATACAAAAATAAAAGCAAGAAAAACACACAAGAAAGTGCCCACATCTCCAACCAGCCAGAATTCAGAGCTAGCTTTTTACAGATCACACCATAAAGTCCAAATCATTACTAAAACAGATATTTTATCATTAGTCAAAGCCAACTGATTTATAATTCAGTGAACTTAGAATCTAAAGTCAGAAAAACTCACATAATTATCCTCTTATCCTGTTCGCAGGGATATACACAGTAAAATATTTTATTATTAACATAGGGTGGGGCATAATCCACATTGCATACACAATTTTTTATTGTTAGGAAGTCAGAAGTCAGTCAGCTCAGGTTTTATAAATCTCTCAAGAGCAAAGTCCAGTGTAATTATCCCTAGTGTGTCTTACATTTTGTACAAGCCATCCCCAGATTAGAGCTCAATAAATGTTGAATGAGCCATCCAGATTCTCATTTACAGTCTTAAAATTTTGATCTGCCCAGTAACTCAATGACATCTTCCCAAACTTATCTTCTCATACTACAGTGTCCTTATAAGAATTCCAAACAGCTAGAGCATAAAGCAGTTGTTTGCACAGTGCTCAAACTACCAATAAAAATAAAATAGAGACTAAAGATGTAAAGAAGTTTTAAAACACGAAGCTTGGGCTGGAGAGATGGCTCAGAGGTTAAGAGCATTGCCTGCTCTTCCAAAGGTCCTGAGTTCAATTCCCAGCAACCACATGGTGGCTCACAACCATCTGTAATGGGGTCTGGTGCCCTCTTCTGGCCTGCAGGCATACACAGAGACAGAATATTGTATACATAATAAATGAATAAATATTTTAAAAAAAAAAATAAAACACGAAGCTTCTATCATGACATCACAAACTATTTACTTTACAATTCTCTCCACCCCCCTTTTTATGAAAAGAAAACTTATTTCACTTTACATTTCCAGGTCACAGTTTGTTAATAAGTGAGTTGTGGGGCAGGTATCTTAAAACAGGACTTGAAGCAGACACTGATATGGAATTCCCTGCTGTATTCTGTGAATACCATTGGTTAATAAAGAAGCTGATTTGTCCTATTGCAGTGTAGGAGAGAGTAGGCAGAGTCAATCAGAAGCCATGTTGCCAATACAGGAGACAGATGCTGGACTCTGGACAGCATCTTACCAGTAGGCCACAACCATGTGGCGATACACAGATTAATAGAGATATGTTAATTTAAGATATAAGAGTTAGCTAGAAATATGCATAAGCTAATAGGCCAAGCAGTGTTTTAATTGATACAGTTTCTGTGTGGTTATTTCAGGTCTGGGTGGCTGGGAAACGAACAAGCAGTCTCCACCAACAAAATAACACCCAGTATAAGACAATATACATCCATATAAAGCCTTTAAAAAAAGAGGGCTTCTAAACCCACAAAACAAGACTCAAGCACAGTTTCTTGGTAGCCACATTTTTTTTCAGATAGGCTCTGTTTGCTAGCAACGAACAGAGACTGGCTACTGTAAGAGAAGGTGATAGCAGCAAAAGCAGCACAAACTCCTTTAAGAAGGCTTCCTGGTTCATGCTAGTTGCACGAGCAGCTCTGGCTCTTTCAGGAGGCCAAGCACTTAAGTAGTATCTGTGAGTATCATGCTACAAATTGCATTATGGTAGCACAGACCCATTGTGACCCTGGAGCTGGGACAGTGTGCATAGCTCTCAAAGGCAGCAAACATGACTCCACTATGTTGGACTGGGTGGAGCCAACAAGCAGGACCCTGAAGTTGGTCCTAGCCATGCCCCCTTAGCATTTAAAAAAAAAAGAAAAAGAAAAGCATTTTTGGATAGAAAAAGATTGCAGATACACAATAAAGACAGATTTAGATGGAAAAAACCTCTAAATGGGTCACAGTGTTAAATAAATGAATGTAGGCTTGAGAGAAAGAAGAAAAAATATAGACATCTATTAAAAGAAGTAAATGGTTTTTTAAAAAAATAAAAATAAAAGTCTTTAAAGAGACAGAGTACAGACAGTCACAGATTAAAGGAGTAAAGATAATAAAATAAATGTTAAACTTGTAGAAAAAAGTAATAGAGCAAGAAAGTAAGACATGTGAAGATGGAATATACACAAAGCGTCTGGATCATGTATAGTACTATGTTTTCATTGAATGTTTTGACTGTGAATGAGCTAAGTACAGAGAGACTTTCATTGTACAGGGTGCTAAGCTAAGTCAACATATATACTTTAAAGGTATCAAGACTTTAAAAGAATGCAGATGATGCAAAAGCTTCCCCTACTTAAGTCATTAGCTAAAAGAAACCTAAGTTTTAGAACTTAGTCCTAGAAAGCTAGGACTTTCTTTTCCTTCAAGCAAGTTTCCAAAATCAAAACACACACACACACACACACACACACACACACACACACACACACACTTACACACACAAACATACACGCCCACATATACTTAAACACACACACAAACTCACTCACACATTCATATACAGTTAAACACACATAAAACATAGACACTCACACACAGACATACAAACTCACACACAAAAAAACACTTAAACACACATTCAAACAAACACATGCTCACACACTCACAAACATTTACATATACCCCACTTGTCATTTACCACTCAAGGATGTTGAGAAAGTAAAAAGACTGTTCTGAGACAGTGGAACACTCTTTTCTTGTTTTCCTATAAAATGCAATGAGCTGTGTTTGGAGGTATTATGAATATGCCAGTGTCTGAGTCACCCAGAGTGGGTTCCCGTGAGGTCCCAAATCTGTGTTTACAATAAAGAGCTGGGTAGAGGAGGGAGGGGAAAGTCTGTCCTCTTCCAGCAGGTCTGAGTAAGTTGAATTGCTATAGATTAACAATCTATGTAAGATATACACCAAGAAGTCACACAGACTCTTCTACAGACATGTCAGAAGGAACAACGTGTCTATGGCAGTTTTTTTTGTTTTTTGCCAGGAAAACACTTGCACTCCTTTTCCTTCGCATTATATTTAAGTAGCTCCTTCAACATCTCGAAGAAATCCTTCTTGATTTTCCTACCCGATTTCAATAACACTATTATTAGCCTTAAAAAAAGAAAGAAAAAGGGAAGGAAGGAAGGAAGGAAGGAAGGAAGGAAGGAAGGAAGGAAGGAAGGAAGGAAGGAAAGGAGAGAGAGAGAGAGAGAGAGAGACTGACAATGGCTACCTATCTCATGGCTCCACTACTAAAGGAACTTGCAGCCAAACCAGTGACCTGAGTTTGATCCCTGAGCCCCACATGGTGGAAAGACAGAGGTCACTCCTTTAATTGTCCTCTGACACCCACATGTATGCATATCTTGGAGTGTACAAACACACTATAAGATAAATAAATGCAATTTTATGAACTACAGCATAGGTATCTGGCCTATCATATGAGGTGATTATAAAGATAAAAACATAATGCACAGGGCTAGAGAGATGCTCAGTGGTTACGAGCTCTTGTTGTTCTTCCAGAGGTCCGGTTTCAGTCCCAGCATCCCAGCATAGGCTCTCAATTGCCCTAACTCCAGTTCTAGAAAGTCTGGTGTCCTCTTCTGATCTCCGTGGACACCAGGTAAGCACACAGTGCACATATATACATGAAACCAAAACATGCGTGTACATAAAATTAAAAATAAGCCTAAAAATTCAAAAGGTAGTGCACATTCAAATACTTTGGAAGCTGCACGACACTCCTCAAAATATTATTACTGTCACCACACTAGCCTTTGTTTCCACAACAATCGTGGTGTCACTCTGAGGAGGAAGTTAAGGAACAGCAGTGTTGGGTGCCGCACTTAGGCTCACATGAGTTGAAACGAATTTACACACATTGACCAGCTGCTAGAATACCAGTTCACACACAGGGAAACTGAGCGAAATTTCTGGAATTTTACTAGAGCATTTCCCCCCCCCACACACACACATGCTCGCCATACACTATTTAAACTTGAAGAGAAAGAAGAGAGAGAGAGAGAGAGAGAGAGAGAGAGAGAGAGAGAGAGAGAGAATAAATCATCTCACACACAGCCAAGTGAATATGTTCAGTTCTCAAGACAAACCCGTTTCTCCAGTAAGACAAAGCAAGGCATGACGAGGAGGAGAGAACACATTGCATTGCTCCCACACATGAACAACAAGACGGGTGTGCTCAGCATGATCAGTGTTAGCATGGGCATAGGAATACCAGGGTAGGACACACTGGAACAATTCCTTTTACTGAGCCTGGTGGGAGGCAGCTTCTGATTTAGAAAACCCACAGTTACAAATTCGGACCTCCCAAACAAGTTCTTCACTACACAGAGATACATTTATAAGATTTTCTTTACAATATCCCTCAAGACAAAAGAAAGCTTTGAAAATTAAAGAATTTAAATATCTGTAATTAAATAAATTATGGTACAATTTCTCAATGAAAGACTGTTTTAAAAAACTTTTTAAAGCTGAGACAATTTTACATGAATTCCTCGCAAGCATTAAATAAAGAAAGAGTAAGTTGTTGACTAGAATTTCTTCTATAATTGGTAGATAGATGATAGATAAAAACACAATCTAATAATAACATTTTCCCTCTAAACATCTCGGATATGTAGATTTTCACTTGCTATGTTTTATTATTCTTTACATTTTTGTTACAATGAGTACAGCTTGTTCTTTGAATAAAAATGTGAATAAATTCCACTTTTAGCCTGCCCATGTATTGACTTACAGAAATTACAATGAAAATCAAAGAAATGCTTAAATAATAATAATAATAACAACAATAAAACAAACACTATGGAATATTCTAAAATAAGAATAATGGTGAAAGCTGGGGATGTTTCAGGAACAGTTGATCCTTCCAGACAAGGCAGCAGGGATGAGGGCATGTGATGCTGATGAGACTATGAGCATCCATAAAACATAAATAAATCCTTTTATATGATATATAAATACTTGTTCACATAGATCCCAGGATATTAATCTTTGTTAATAAGTACAGGGTGACAAATACAGTGAAATGACGAGAAAGTGGATTTTGATATAAAATTCAACCTAGGCCTGATGACTCAGGGCCTGGAATTTCTTTTCACTATTCTTCAAATCCAAATTAAGTTTTATGGTTTTTAAAAATCAAAATATAATTTTATAATTTCTCCCTCCACCTCTTTCCCGCCACTCCTTCCATACCCCTTTGATTCTTCTCGAATTCAAGAGCTCTTTTTCTTTATTACGGTAAAATATATAAATTAATGCTTAGATCTATTAATACGAGCAGCTGAGTTTATTTACTGTTGCTTGTATGTGTACAATTTCAGGGCTGACCACTTGGTACTAAGGAACCAGTGAGTGAACACCTCCCTAGGGAGGACCATTTCTCCTCTTGGCCTTCCTTCGTCGCCTGTAGTTCTTTGTCTAGAGTGGAGTCTCGTGAGATGTGTTATCATGTTCCTTATTGTTGTCACTGCTCAGGACTTATTTGGGCAGTTTTATCACTGAGGTGTCATGGGTTAAGCTTCCATGCCATTTCTTAGACACACATTTTGCCACAGATGTCCGGGTCCTCTGGCTCTGACGGTCTTCCCTCCCCCTTCCTCTGAGGTGTTCCCTGAGCCTGAGGTGTGGGGATTGTGCTATAGACGTACCCGGTGGGACCCAGTCCTCCTTGACCAGCTGATCTCCACAGTTTAACCAGCTGTGGTTTTCTGTAACGGAGTCCATCTGCTGCAAAGAGAAGTTCCTGTGACAGGTTGAGAGGTACTCTTCTCCGTGGGGCTAAGGAGGAATGCTTATAACACAGTCGTGGAATCTAGTTGAGCAAAGCGTCAATAATCAGGAAACAGGAAGGAGGATCCTGAGATCCAGGTCAGCCTGAGCTACAAAGCAAAAGAACGAAAGGTATTTAAAATTCACAAACCAAATGAACACTGTCAAATGTTTTACGGAGGAATGCTAAAGGAAATAAAAAAAACACAAAACTTTATCTATAAAAGAAGAAACAAACAAACAAGGCCTGTTTGCTGGGGAGATACCTAAGTCCATACCATATTTGTCCTACAAGGCTGAGGTCTCAACTTTCACCTCTAAAACCTCTCTGATAAAAGCTAAGTATGGTAGCAAGCAACTTGTGATCCCAGTGCTGGGAAGGGAAGCAGAGTAGATAGACCCATGAGGCTCACTGCCTAAGTATCCTGGCCTATCCTAAGTGACAAGCTACGGGCCAGTGAGACACCCTATCTCAAAAACGGGGACAGTGGTGCCACTGCAAGAACACTTGAAGTTGCTTTCTGCCCCTCACATGTACTTCATGCATAGCTGAGCACCTACGCATACACACATATATGAATATATATCCCCCACATACTAAACCACAGGAATCGGAGTATGAGGGAGCATCATATTGCTCAAACATTTTCTCTCTGTGGAACTCTTCCCTTAAGTCAAACCAGTTTTGCCTGAGTAGAACTGTTCTGCCCACACCCCTCTAGATGGCTGTTTAAATTAAACTTGAGAGTTACTGAAAACTATGTGTATATAAAGATAGAATTCAACAAAACTCAAGTCTGTGCTGAACATACTTTAAGTCACTAGAGCGGGTGGATTTCAAGACAACTTGACTATCCACACTAGAGAGTCGATTATAAATAATCTCATTTTGTAATTTAGCTCAACACTAAGTTGTCACATAAAATAAGTGTGATACAGTTGTAGTGACATACGTTTCTAACCTTAGCGGTGGGAGCTGAGGCCGAGAAGTGCAGGTGCAGACCCGGACGACACAATGAGGTTGTGTTCTAAAAGGAAAGCATGGGAAGGTTATGCTGTAAAAGACAGTTCCAATTTCTGAAGCTCAGAAAAATCATGGGAAAAACAAAACTACAACAACAAAAACACACGTGTCAGAAAAAGCACATGATGTAGAGACTGTCCGTAATGTTCACAAGCTTGTCCTGTGGGGGATGGGGCAATGACCTTCAATTCATGATTTGATTCTGTGCACTTTATCCTTGGGCAAAACAGAGGCAATCTCTTCTATTTCCCATTCCCAGGAAAATCCATACATCCTTCTTTGGATCCTCCGTGTTACCCTGCCTTTCTGGGGCTGTGGCTTGGTTATCGTTTACTTTACAGTTAATATCCACTTATGAGTGGGTACCTGCATCATTTGTCTTTCTGGGTCTGGGTTAGCTCACACAATACAGGATAATTATTTTCCTAGTTCCATCCATTTGCCTGCAATTTTCATGCAAATATTTTACCACTGAGTAGTACTCCATTGCATAAATGTACCACATTTTCTCTATTCATTCTTTGGTTGAGGGACATCTAGGGTGTTTCCCAGTTCTGGCTATCCCATCACGCTGCTATGAATACAGCTGAGCAACTGTCCTTGTGGTATGATTGAGCATCCCTTGGATATATGCCTAAGATTGCTATAGCTAGGTCTTAAGGTAGATTGATTCCCAATTTTCTGATTGGG
>NC_022034.1:30090662-30091986 GCF_000317375.1 Microtus ochrogaster | reverse complement strand
GTTTTCACTGGATTCTTAATGAGCAAATTAACATGCCTTAGAATTTGCACTGGACTGAAGGAGAAAAGAAAATAACATAAGATAGAACACCACAATCACACAATTAGTAAGCAGCCAAATTTAAGATAACAATGAGTTGATTGTTTGGTTAGTATTTATGATTTTATGTTCACCTATATTTCAACTTTGCTTTTATTTTTGTATTATTAAATTTGATCTTTGACAGATTCTTACATTTATTTAATGCATTCTGATGACTCTTGCCTCCAACCTTCCTTATCTCCCTCTCAACCCTGCGAAGCTCTCTCTTCACGACAAGTCCCTGTCCCTTGTTCATGACATTTTCTTTATTTTGCATCCCACAGAGTTTCAGCAAGGCTATCTGTGTGACTGTGCATTTGACATTGCCCACTGGAGGTTGGTGGGCTCACCAGTGGATGCATAACGACTACCCCTGCCCCCATGATCTATCAGTATCCAGCAGTTCAGCAAGGAGGAGTAGGATCACATGCTCCTTGCAGAACTATGCCTGGTTGTTGACAGGCCCTGTCTTAGGCAGGTCACTGCAGCAGCTGTGACATCATGATTGCAAAGGTTGCATCATGCCCTAAACATTTCAAAGCTCTTCTCCCTATATTCCAGTGCTTGCATTCTTGCTTGCCCTGGGCCACAGTGTTCTCTGAGTCTTAGAGGAGATAGAATAAATATCTTGTTAAGAGCTGTGCACTCGTTTCTTACTTATTTTCAGCATCCTGAGCAGCCATGCGTAAGATGAGAGACTTTATAGGAATGAGAGGCTTCTCTGACTGAGAAGCAGCCTTCGTCTACGGATACAAATGTAATTAATTTGAAGGTAGTTTGGTGTCATGTCAGATTAGCTAGAACAATGGTAGTTAAGTCCCCCACCCCAGGGTCTGTCATTTCCCTAGCCACGTGTTATTGATTCACTTTATAATACCAAGAGTACCAATACTGTGGGACTCAGATAAATCAGAAGGGGTTGGTCATTCCCATAATAGCCGTACCACTACTATACCAATGGATACATACTACCTACTTGCTTAGTATCATGCTTGGAAGAGTTCACAGCTGGGTGAGTGCCTTGATCCTTTTTGCTCCTAACAGCCTGTAGAGCATCTTCTAATATTACTATGAAAGCTAGTCAGCAAAAAGGAAGATTCCAGCCCTTCTCCAGCCCGATTTCTCTGTATCTTAAATCCGAAGTACTTTGTTCTAGTGGCCAATAAGGAGGAATGGCAGGACTTATTTTGTTTTAGGAGCTTCTGGAGCCTGCCTGAGGAACAGTTCATGAGGAAGTGTCCCA
>NC_022034.1:30071471-30089633 GCF_000317375.1 Microtus ochrogaster | reverse complement strand
ATGTTTTTCTTTGGGTTCACCTTCTTATTTAGCTTCTCTAGGATCACGAATTATAGGCTCAATGTCCTTTATTTATGGCTAGAAACCAAATATGAGTGAGTACATCCCAACAACAATGTTTTTAAAGGCATTATCTGTCACTCACTTTCACCCAGCCATATTTGTTTTGTTGCCTTCAAGGAAACTTCCCCGTGCATTTCCTTTGTAACAACTCTTCCTTCTGTGGATACACTCCCCTTCCAGCTGACACCTTCACTTTAAATCTCCCTGCAAATGCTATCTCTTCAATGAATTCTTTTTTGGTCACTGCATGCAAAATTATAGTCTTCCTCCTGTGCAGTATTCTAACCCCCCCCTTCAGCCTTACCTATTTTAATTTTGTCATATAACTTTTTAAACACCAGTCACTTGTCACTTAATGACAAGTATATGTTTTGAGACCCATACATATGGTCAAGTTCATCACACCCAGGAATATCATAAAATATATTCATGAACTTAAATGATATAGTATCACTAAGCAATATCACCTTTCAGGACAGTGTTTGTATGCATATAATTTTAGCACAGGCCTCATATCTATGAAACTCAGCATTGCATTGATTTTTCTTCTTGTCACACACTTTTTTAATATCTGCCTCAATAAAATAGATTCTCCACTCAAGAGAAGACAGAGTTGTTTGTTTGTTTTTGTTTTTTCATTCACTGATACTGTCACAAGAGCCTGGAACTTTTGTCAAATAGTCAAATTAACTCAGTTGATTTTTTTATAGTAAATAAAGATGAAAAGAAAGTAGAGAAAAATCTCTTAAAGTAAATTTAAAAAGCAATAAAATGGGAAGACTGGGAAGAAATTTTGAAGATCTGACACAGCTACATCCAAATAAAGCTTCCAGAATAAACACAGAAAAGCTACTAGGGTGGAATTTATCAGAGAAACCTTTCAAGGATTTATCCACTACTTTCAATTCTAAATAATAAGTATCCATTAGCAAAGAATTCACAAAATATCAAGAACTTTGGATAAGTGATCTACACTACAATACCTCCTTGTGAAATTTTAAATCATGGTAAAACCAAAGGAAAAATACAAAAAAAAAAATTTGAAGAAATTTTTTTTTCTAAAGTTATAAGTCTCCCAGCGCCTGACTTCTCAGCAGCAACTAACACTGGGTAGAAACTTAAGTTCAGTAGTGAAGGGTACTGTCCTGTGGCAATATCTTCAAACCCTAGATAAACCCTCTTTCTGCTTCAGAGTCTTACAGCAAGCTTTACTAAGGATGGGGCTCCTTCCCATCATCTTATTGGAGGAATTAACTATGCCAGCACATTTAACATAACAAGTAGCTTTCCATTCAAGCACTGCCTTAAGGGGGTAGACGCCATTTCCCTATTTTACCTAAAAAATGAAGAATCTCTTTTAATACATTCTCCTACAAACTAACCTTAACCTGCTCACACCTACCCTCCTACACTGTGTGTACATAAGAAAAAAGGAAATTAAATGGTGAGGTGGAACACAGCTGTAACATTAATTAACCCTTGAGAGGATGCAGCAGGAGCCAGAGTTAAGGGCCAGTGAGAGGTAGGCTGATGTGTGTGTGTGGGGGGGGGGAGGCTGCATTTGCAGGCTGTGAGTAGGGGACATGTACAGGGATAGGGAATGACAGGGAAGGTGTTTGTAGCATTTTCCAAGAGCTGTCTTCGGTCAAGTCCAGTTCCAATGTCTTCAGCTATGACTGTAAGAACTCAGATCGTATTAACGCATGTCACATCCTCAGATACTGAAAGTGTTCAAGGTCTGTATAAACATAGACTTAGGAAGTAATTGTAGGATCTTCGCTAAGTTTTTGCTGTTCCCTTGAGATCTCTCCTCATCTGCCTTCTTAAAGTTCTAAGCGTTAGAAGAACTTCAAAAATGTTCGCTGATAAAAATAAAAAGTCCCCTCAGTTTGTTGTTGCCTTTTCTGCTGCCAGTGTCCTAAGTGTTTGCTGGTGTCCTAAGATAAGCAGGCCTCACTAGATAAGTTGATAAGTTCACCCCAGCACTGGAAACCACTGAAATGAATCTGCAGGGAAACTGTCATTTTGAACTTCTCCCACATACAGATTAGTAGAAGGTCAGAAAGCAGTTAGTTAAGGTCCTCCTAACACTTCTCTTGGGAGAGGAGAATTTCCTGGCAAGGGAACATCATCCCAGACAGAGTGGCAATTCCCAGGGGCAATGCTGTAACTCAGTCTTTGCATCTTTTGCCTTTGACTAAGACAGACGGTGCAGTTTTCAATTTAAAAAAAAAAAAGAAGAAGAAAGGAGAGAGAGAGAGAGAGAGAGAGAGAGAGAGAGAGAGAGAGAGAGAGAGTTTTAAGAAGTAATCATGGTAGGTGCAGAAATCAGGAAGATATGTTATATCAATGGAAAACAAATCTCGAAGGTACAATCCTGAAAACACTCTTTTCAAATAAGTGACATGAATCTTTGGGTTGGGAAAAAACAACAACAACACAAAACCAGATAGGGTCGGCTGAAACTATTATGGATGAATACCCTCTGTGAAGGGCACTGGCTGTGTGCTGCCATGTCAGAACCTAAAGCATATAGCAAACACTCACTAAATATCTGTTTAATGGATAAATATGATGTTCTGGCTGAAAATAAATAAATACAATCATTTTTTCCTCCTATTAAAATGATTCAACTATTTTTTTAATTTGTTCTAATTACAGATCTAAGGAAAGCATTTATGCAGCTGTAAGTAATTTATGTAGGGTTCTACCCCAAAGTCATAGCCTAATCCTAGAGAATAGAATACAAATTATTCTCTATCTTGTGACTTGAGTCCTTATTCCTTTGCTCTGTGCTGTGTAGGTCTGTAACACTAGGGGAGGTTGAGTATATGTGCACACCATCTTGTTCACTCTAGAAAAACAAATTTACTCAGTTAGATTAATACTTTATGGTGGACTGTTAATGATGAACTATTTCCCAGATGCTTCCCCAGTGATGTGAAAATAAAATAATTGAAGGGGAGACTTTTCAAGTAACATAATGGGAGAACCATCAGATATCTGTGGCAATGCCCTTTCTCAGGTAGGGTTTCAGTCATGAATTTGGTTCCATGAATATTTATCTGTAGAGTGCTAAGTGTTAGGCAACATAGTCAGTACTACAGATACAAGATAGAAAGGGATATATATTGTGAAGTAGTCTGCTAGGGGAAGTTTTTCTGTATATGTGTTGTTTTTATTGGTTAATGAATAAAGAAACTGCTTTGAGTCTATAGCAGGGCAGAACAGAGCTAGGTGGGGAAAACTAAACTGAATGCTGGGAGAAAGAAGGCAGAGTCAGTGAGAAACCATGACACCAGAGACAGACGCAGGATGAAACCTTGCCCGTAAACCACAGCCATGTGACAATACACAGATTAATAGAGATGGATTAAATTAAGATGTAAGAGCTAGCTAATAAGAAGCTAGAGCTAATAGGCCAAACAGTGATTTAATTAATACAGTATGTGTGTGTGTGTGTGTGTATTTGTGTGTGTGTGTGTGTGTGTGTGTGTGTGTGTGAAGTCTGGGAAGCCAGGAATGAACAAGCGATCTCCTACTACACATGTCAGTCTTTTTTCTATAACTAGCCTGAAAGAATCTATTTTAGTTTGCTTCTCCGTTAATGCAATACACACGACTGAAAGCAACTTAGGAATAAAGGGGTTTGTTTGGCTTACAGGTTCCAGCCTACCACCAAGGGTATCCAAGACAGGAACTCATGGCAGGAACCTGAAGACAGAAACCGAAACAAAGACGACAGAGGAAGGCTGCTTACCAGCTTGCTCTCCAGGGCTTGCTCAGGTTGCTGCTTATATCACCTAAGACCGGCCCAGAAGTGGTACAGTGGGCTGGACCCTCCCACATCAGTCATCAATCAGTCAATTTTACCTACAGCAGAATCTTATGAGCACAATTTTCAGTAGAAGTTGTTCCCTCTTCCAAGCAACTCTAGTTTGGTCCAATTGGTGAAAACTAAGCAGCACAAAGTCTCCTCTATTTTGAAGGCTTGAACTGGTCAATTCATTATTCAATACCTAGCTAGCATCTACTAAGCGTCTCTTTTTCCCTACCCATATATACTGGGAACATAATAACGAATCCTTCTGGTCAGAGAACTCTCATTTGTCTACAAGGAATTTCATAAATTAAAGTGCCCTGGGTTCCTGGACTAGGTTGGGAATGCTAAGGGAAAGAAATCATGTCTTCTAAAGTATTATTTAGAAAGTCAGATCTCAGCATCCCAAATATCTCCAGCCTCAGAACTAAACCCAACTCTTGCTACTATATTTTTTGTTTTATATACTACTCCCCAGCTAACTGTATCTTTTCACTTGCCACTGTATCTTTTCACTGTTTGTTGCTATCCACTGCTCCCCAGTTAACATCACTGCCCTATACCAGTTTTGAGAAACATCTAGTACATAGTAGGGCTTTTGTGGCCAAGGCATAAATGAACAAAAGGCACAAATTCTGTTTTTACAAATGAGATCAATATTAGTTCATGGCTTTAAAACTCTTATGTTACATGGTTAAATGTCTCAGCTTCAAAGACAGTTGTGAAGGCTTAATCCACGCTCTTGTTACAGACACCAGTCCGCACATGGGATGGTTACAGAGCTGATCTGTGAGTTTCTTAGTCTAAGAGAATCTGGGCATTGCCGAGAAGACCTGCTATTAGTCTAGTTAGAAGGAAAACCATCTGGAAATTCAGCTACAGGTACAGGGCTGCTTCGGGGTGTGGAAGGAATCTTTAATTTGTTTAGATTTCCTGCCCTTGCTTGGTGAGATTTGTCCTTTCCTGCATTTGAAAGTCTGTAAAAGTTTAGATTTATTCTCTAATGGGACCAAGGCTGAAATCCTGAAACCCCTACCTACTCAATACCAAGAAATATCTTTTAAATGAGTCGCATGAGCTGTCTCAAGGTTGGTGGGTTTGCGCTCCGAAACTTTCCCTCGGACCCGCGGCTCCTGCAGGAGAATCTTTGCGTGACAGGCCTGAGGCTTAACTGGGAGCAGACCATGCTTAGCTTCAGTGCAGCCTCCGGGGCGGGGCGGGGCGGGGTCGGCGAGCTCCGGAGCAGGCGGCTGTGGTGTCCAGAGAGTGTGGTGTGCAGGATGCTCTGGGTCCGCGGCAGCGTCCTGCGCTGGGGCTTGGAGTTCACCGTCCGCCGCGCCCCTCAAACTGTTCCGAGTTGGCCGGGATGGGGTCCCCGGGCCGCGAGTCACCCCTGTAGCTCCAGCAGCCAGAACCCCAGAGGTTCTGAGCCCCCAGGTTAGGGTAGGGAAAAACTGGGAGGAAGAGGGCTGCGAGAGGGCGGGCCAGGGGCTCGGACTGGAGGGTTCAGGTTTGCGGACGTACTGTGCTTCTGATCTGCCTATCGCTTTCGCTGCAGAGAAGGTTCACAGGATCCCCGCCCAGTACAAGCCTTCGCAATTTGACAAGAAAATCCTGCTGTGGACCGGGCGTTTCAAATCCATAGATGAGATCCCGCCCCTAGTACCGTAAGTGTGAATGGGGTCCTTGACTGGGTTTCGCCCCCAATGGGAGACTCGGGAGGGACACAGTGTCCTATCCGTGTGCTTGCTGGCCAGGGGCAAGGCAGCCAAGGTGCACACTAACAGTTATTTACAACATTCCCCTAATGTGGGTAAATGTCAAGGTACTTAACTAGACAGTGGGAAGCTGGCGTTTTAGAGAGCAGATGCTGAAGGAAAAACCAGGAATTTAGCGGGCAGTTCCCACTCGTGTAGACACGAGTTCCTGGAGAGCTCTGAGCAGACTGAGTACGGAGTACTGTGATGGTTAGCAAGAACACGATAGGGTACAGAATTGAGTAAGAGATATTTCTGAGCATGTCTGTGAGGAATTACTAAATTAGGTTAATCAATGTGGGAAGATTGACCGGTGGTGGTGGTAGCGGAAGCGGAGTGTGTGGGGGGAGGAGGAGTGGGGGTGGTCCTGAACGAAATAAAAGAGCTTGACTTTCCAATACCATTACATATATGGCCGTCTCAACTACAAACACCGCGCTTAACTCCATGATAGACTCCATCCTCACTCTATGCACACCACACCACAATGACAGACTGTGAACCAAAGCAAACACATTCTTAATTTGCCCTTGTCAATGTACTTTATTACAGCAATGATCAAAGTAATTAACATACTTAAGTTAAACTAGAACCTGGGTGGTGGTGGCTGGGATGATAGAGACCTAAAGGGGCCCATGTCAGGGAATGTTTTCTTACTGCTCCATACAAGGAAAGAGTCCTTATAGGACTTTTTGACTACTGGAGAGTAGCCATCTGGTAACAAGTTTCCTGGCCCTGGGATGCTAGGCAACTTCATCATGGTTGGTTTCATCCTAAATGGCTTTAAGTGAAATGGAAGTGGCAAATCGTGTGTTGGGAAAATGCACACTCAGTAACTCATTGTGAAGCAATGAAACTTGCTCTTTGAACAACAGTTTAAAAAATGTGGAAATCTGAAATCAACTTAAATATATTTTCTAATATTATAAACAAATTTTATTCTTGACATATATAGACCCCAAACTGTTGAAAACATGAGTCTCAGAAAAATTTGAGGACAAGTTCTACTTACTAAAATATAGTATTTTAGAGTCAAAAATGTGGAAAGAATACAAGTAGAGCAAGAAATAAAATTCCACCCTTAGTTAGTTTGAATTTTGATATCTACCATTATAACAGATTAAGAATGTAAAGAATCTGCAATGTTGCAAGTTAATTTCCAACAGAATGGATTTCTCTATATTGCACCATCACAGCTGAACATGGGAAAAGATCCATTTCAGAGTCAATTTAATTCCCCCAGGATCACCGTCAACAGAAATAACATATACAGGAGCATTTCACAATGAATAAGACACTTATAACAAGCATTGTAATTTTGAGCTCAGAGTATTTGTATATGTTTTCAGTTTTATTGTTTTTATAATTTTTGAAAGTTTTACTATTTAGGAGGGGCATTCTATTAAGATGTTATGCTTGCAACATAAGGAATGTTATTCTCTATGATTTTAACAGACAAATAATTAATAGAAGACCTATGGTTTTTGCACTGCACACTAATTTTGTTTATAGTAACTGTGCCTTTTCTTTTGTTTTTAACTGCTAAACTAATTCTGTGTGCCAGATCACAGCTAGATAAGTAAGTTTAAAATGATCAGATCTTTTAGGCTTCATCTGGAAAAAGAGCTGGCAACAAATACAATCTAATAATGTCTCCTTGGACACTAATTGAGCCTGTTTGCAATTGACGTTTTAAGCTTAATTCTGCCTAAAGTATAACAAAAACAGGCTACTGTATTTTTTGAGACTTTTTTCCAAATTGTGAAAGAGTTAAAGTTTTCCTTTTCAGGAGAAATTTAACACATCTTTATGAATTTTTAAAAACTTAACTAACTGCATTATAACTAATCATAAATAAACTTTCTAGTAGATAAGAATGTCACTCAATATTTTCCAGAGTAAAGAACCTTATGCATATTGATAAATTGACAGTTAATTATCATGGAAAATTGGTAAAGTTTTCTTTCAATATAAAAGTACCCAAAGTTTGATTCCCATTGTAACAGTCTTGTGAGTAGTGTTGCAAAAATCTAAGGTAATTGTACTATGTGTACTTGCATGTAGCTAGTCTTGTTGGAGAATAAGGTAGGAAAAGACAAGAAGAAACTGAACTCTTGAAAGAAAAAATGGAAAGTGGTTTTAAATATAAGCTGTTCCAAATAGTTTCAATTATTTTATCCTAGTTCAGAAATAACAAGCCATTGTCAAACAATACACGCTAGTAGTTTCATCTTGATCAATTAGAAACCAAATGTTTTACACTGGTTTCATAGGGGCTACCTCTAGTTTAAGATTGAAATCTGAATGAATGTATGCCAATTTGAAATTGCTAAGACAAATGGGCTAGCATTTGTTACAGCTATGGTTTGCATTTGGGGAAATAGTTGAGCTATTCGATCATTATTTATCATGATCATCAGGAAGCTGGATTGCTTTAATATTAGCAAATATTAAAGTATCAACAAATATACTAAATGATTAACAAAATGCCCATTTTGGTTTAGGCCTGAAATGATAGATGTTGCCAGGAACAAAGCTCGAGTGAAAACTTGTTACATAATGATCGGGCTGACAATCATTGCCTGCTTTGCTGTGATTGTGTCTGCCAAAAGGGTGAGTGCCTCCCTGAAATCGATACCCAGTGGTGGTGGGCAGGGGAAGAGGCCCAGGGGCAGACCCCTTGTCTATCTTCTGGAGGTCCAGGGTTCAGTCTAAGCTTATGGGGTAGGGAGAGAAACAAGACTAGTTACAAGAAATGTTATAGGCCTTGTTCTGAATTCAGGGGTTGACTATGCTGTAAGAACAAATTCATCTCTGGATCCTGGCTCTACCCACATGTGTATATCATAATAGATACAAATCTGTTCATAAAAATTTGCATCCAAAATTAATTGGTCAAGAGAGACAAAAGGGTTTTTTTTCTATTTGTAAAGTAACAAAGAGTAGTTTAAAATCTGCATAAGAGCTCTGTTGTGTGAAAGTAAAACGGACTAGCTCATTATCTGAATCACTAAGTAGCGGTTGCACAGAGTTAGGAGATAAGCGTACTGATTGGAAGTGGCTTTCGGGGTTGAGTATGAGCTGCTCTTTGCCATCTTCCATGCACACTTCCTGTTTAATATCTATAAAGAGAAGTGGAGAGATGACCCATTTCACATTCTGTACGCTGCCTCTAACCTTCCTGTCTCTGGATCCTCTGAGCTATTTTATTTTATTATTTATTTATTTATTTATTTATTTATTTATTTATTTATTTATTTATTTTACCATGAGCAGCTTCAACAATACTGACAGATGCTCTAAAAGACTCCATCTCGGAGCTGCCTCTAGACACACTCTACCTCATTTGTCCCGTGACTGGACTGGTTAGAACTGGCTGGGTAGCCTGACCTCAGTATCCTCCCTTCTGGGGTATTTCAGCAGCTGTCATTCCTCCTTCTTTTGGAGTGGCAGGCATTCAACAGACTCCAATGCTTGGATTTCTTTTTAAAGTTTTGTATATGTATATGATGTGATCAGAGTCAACCCCTTTACCCTCTGGAATTTTTCCTTTCACTCTGAACCCCATCTTATTTCCACCTAGCCATGGCTACACCATTAGAGGAGAGAACATGACACCCTCAATTCTTTACTCTTCGGGTTTTCACATGTCTGAGTCCCCTAACCTAGGGCAAGGACCAGGTGTCATTAACTTAGTAAGGGCACGCTAACCATTGGGGTTAACTTACCCCTACAATGTGCTCCTCAGAGGAGACACTTCAGAACCATACTGACTGGGCTGAATATTCAAAAGTGAACAAATCTAAACCATCTCATTGTTAGCCTATCCTAGATGATTGCTTGCCAAATTGACATTTCTCTGGTTTCTAGAACTCTTTTAATGGGAACTATATCCCACCCCCCTTTTTTGAGACAGGGATTCTCCATGTAGCCCTGGCTGTCCTGGAACTCACTCTGTAGACCAAGCTGGCCCCAAACTCAAAGACTGCGATTAAAGATATGTGCTACCACTGCCTGGCATGTATTCTGCCCTCTGGCTGAAACCATTCCCATCCAGCCTGGCATCTTTCTCCCATCCCCTGCCAGCACAAGCCTTGAGTTTCATTCATTCCTAGAAACTGAGGATCTCCCTTTTGGGCTTCAACGATGGAAAATATTTCAACGTATGTTTTAGCCAACACACATGTCTATTTTAACTAAGAGAGATGGCAGCTGATTCCTGGTATCACTATCCAGTTGACTAGAAGCCTAGCATCTTAGGTGATTTCCACCATAACATTGAGCCTTTTCTTCTTCTTTCCTCCTCCTCCTCCTCCTCCTCCTCCTCCTCTTCTTCTTCTTCTTCTTCTTCTTCTTCTTCTTCTTCTTCTTCTTCTTCTTCTTCTTCTTTCCTCCTCCTCCTCCTCCTCTTCCTCTCTCTCTCTCTCTCTCTCTCTCTCTCTCTCTCTCTCTCTCTCTCTCTCTCTCTGGATACTATGAGAGTTACTTAAGGTACCTTTTCCCGTTTTCACTTTACAAAGGCTTTTCCATAGACCAACGATGCAAGTTCTTTAAAATGTATTGTGTTGTGTTTTATTTTTAGGCTGTAGAACGACATGAGTCCTTAACAAGTTGGAATCTGGCAAAGAAAGCCAAGTGGCGTGAAGAAGCTGCACTGGCTGCACAGGCTAAGGCTAAATGATGCTAAAGTGTCAAATACTCACTCAGAAGCCATTACTATTATTAGCAATAATAAAAGATTGATAAAATATTTGCTATGGTTTTATTTTGGTAACAAAAACACTAAAATCTTCTTAATGCTGTAGTAAACATTTACTAACACCCATTAAAAAATTGTGAACAAAAGTATAAGTGTCTTGGTAGATTTTTACACAGCAAACAGAAGGCAAAGGGACACTAACCCACTCAAGCATATGACTCGGGCAGGCCTTTCCCTTCTCTCCCGAATTCCTCTGTCTTGCTAAAAACCACTAGATTGCTTTTCTAAATCTAGCCATCAAGGTATACTCCCTTATTTTGCCACTTTCTCCTTCTAAGGCTGACTACCAAGGTCCAGAAATTTAAAATCCCTTTGGTTTATCTAACACGTCCAATTAAAATTAAATGTGTCATCCTAACATGGGGTTTCCCCCTCTACCTTTATAAACCTTCATTTATCTAAGTCCCATATCTGTCTAGAGACATTTCTTTGTCCCTCTGGGACAAATACCTTTTCTCTTTTTCCCTTGTCCCCTTCTCCTCCTCTCTAGTTCCCTATCCACTTTACCACGTCTTGGGCCATTCTAACACAGACCTTCCCTTTTCCTTCTCTTAAAAATTACACCAGCAAGGTCATTTGCTGCTGTTTTTCTGCCTGAGTCAGAAAGCAGCCACTTTAACTTTTCTTTCTTCCTACTTAATAAAGGATCTCTGGGGAAACTGGTGTTTGGGTGTGGTTTGTGGCAAATCTGGGGTCCGGGAGTAAGCCCCTGCTGTTGGGGGTGGGGAGTCTTCAGGAGGAAGCTCCAACTGAGTGCAATCCTGAGTAAATGTATTGTTGCTATGGACACAGCCGTGACAAAGACCCCAGCCCTTGAACCCATGGGAAATTAGCAAAGCTGTTTCCCATCTGGCTGGGCTTGAAATTGGGAAAAGCTTCTTCCTCTGATCCAAGTGCCAGTGTTTACAGAGGATTGATCAGTGTGTACAAACACTAGCAACTGCAGCTTCCTCCTCCAGGATGTTTACAATTCGAGACAGCCTGCCAACAGACACCTCCTATGGAGGCTAGCTTATGGCTCCCCCTGTGCTGTATATAATAAACGGGGTGTGTTGGTGGTAGTAGTGCGATTCATCAGTGTGCACACTGCACCTGAATTTATTCTAGAGCGTGCCTGTCCTTTCTGCATTTCCTTGTTGTCAGAATCAAGTCTCGAGATCCAGACTCCACGGATTACAGCACTGGTATGCTCGCTGCCCAAAATAAAATCAACAGGACTCCAGAACTCTACTCTCTCACAACGTGGAACACTGAAAAGGTAACCATTGTTCTAGGTTTCCCTGTTGATTAGTTTTACTTGCTTTTGAACTTTCGATGGAATCATACAGCATGCAGCTGGTGTATGGGCTTTTACCATTACATTATGATGTTCATGCATAAAGTGTATAGCTACGTTCTTCCTTGTATTGCTAACTTTCACCCATCAATCGTACCTCATGTATGTAACCCAAGCACTGTGCTGAGGCAGTTTTCCCATGAGGTCAAAGATAGCCTGGACTACAGTGTGAGACCTTGTCTCCAAACAAAGAAACAAAAACACCAATACTAATTTTCAACCCAAGTCTCTAGTATTTGGTACCTGGATAGTCCCTTCCGTTATACTTTTCCTAGCTGACAAAAAGTCTAAGAATTATTCCAGAATTTATTTTATTGATGAAGTATTAAAACAGCAATTATAAAGGTGATTTTAAAAATAGAAAAAGACTTGGGTGGTGGTGGCACACAACTTTAATTCCAGCACTCGCAAGGCAGAAGCAGGTGAATCTCTGTGAGTTCGAGGCCAGACTGGTCTACAGAGTGAGTTCTAGAACAGCCAGGACTACATAGACAAATCCTGCCTCAAAATAAACAAACAAACAAACCATTAAAAAATAAAAAAGGTCAATCACCTTCAAATGTTTTAAAAATCATGCACCTTGGGGCTGGAGAGATGGCTCAAAGGTTAAGAGTACCAGCTGATCCTTCAGAGGTCCTGAGTTCAATTCCCAGCAACCACATGGTGGCTCACAACTATCTATGAGATCTGGTGCCCTCTTCTGGCGGGCAGGCATACATGCAGGCAGAACATTGTAAACATAATAAATAAATTTTTAAAATTCTGCTAAAAAATTATGTATCTTGCCCTACATGCTCTTTATTTAGTATGTAATTTTTAATCATTAGGGTTTTTTAGCTTTACAAACTGGTTTTCTTACAAAAAACATAGAATGCCTTAATAAATATGCTCGGGGGCAGCATAGCAAAAAAATAAATAAATAAAAAAAAAATAAGCAAAAAAACCCCAGAAACAAACCAAAACCAAAAAAACACCAAACAACACTTCCAAACCTAGAAACTAAAAAAATTAAAGGCAGAAACTTCAATAAATGAAACCAGACAAATCAATGTAACCAAATTATCTCAGAAAAATATGAGATAAAAGACAAATAAGATGCAAGAAAAAAGTGTATAACTGCAAGTGAGCCAGAAGCCTCCTTTCCAGCTGTGAAGAGAACATAGCGGACTGGTGCCATTTCCTGCCAAAACGGAGGAACAAGGACTCAATTTGAACTCTAGCATAAAATGTCAGAGAAAAATGTGAACGGGCAGTCATTTGGGACCTATGACTGCCCTATTTGCCTTCCTACAGAGTTTAAAGACAGCCAGCTAGGCAGGGAACCCCTGAAATCTGAGTTAAAAGCCAAGACAGGCAGAGCTCTGTCCCCTTATGCCAATCATAATAGGTAAGCATAAGGGGACATGGTTTCACAGAGGCAGCAGCTTTCTTCTGTCTTCAGATAAATTGAGCAGGTGTAGTTACTACCCAAGGCCAGCAAAACAACCCCCAGAAAGGGCAAGTAAGGGAAAACAATCCTTAGAACTCACCCATGACTGGGCCAGTCCCCTTGTAATTCACAGGCTATGGGAGCTGCTCAGACCAGCACTGCCCAGCAGCAAACGTTGTCCTAACAACTGCTTTACAATTTTTTTTTTTGTAAAAAAAAGAGAGAGAGAAAAAAAAGAAAAAATTAAAAATAATTTTTTTTTTTTGCCCATGTAACTTAACTGTAGGCTGTTTCATATCTTGGCTGTTAATCAGTGCTACGATAATAACCCAAGGTGCACTTATTTTTTTGCTGTAGCAGTTTCATTGCTTTGGGATATGTACCAGAAGGGCTCAACTTCATTAGCCATCAGACACACACACATCAAAACAAAATGAAATACTATCTCCTTCATTAGAATGACTATTAGCAAACAGAAAACAAGATAACAAATGCCGTTCAGGATGTGCAAAAGAGAGCCTGTATATACTACCGATGGGAGTAAAATGAGTAAGACCAATCTGGACGTGTGCAACTTTCTAAAAAACAAAAAACAATTAAAAAACAAAAACAAACAAAAAAAGTAAAACCTTGTGGGACTTGATCACTTTGCTTGACAATGTTTCAAGTCTTTTGTGAGATCTACACTACTGCAGAGTTTAAATGAGATGCCTAATGTCATTCTGGCATTTAAATACTTGGTCCCTAGTTGGTTTCTGTTTAGGAAGCATAGGAGATATGGCCTTACTGGAGGAAGTGTGTCACTGGGGTGAATTCTGAGGCTTCAAAAGACTGGTGTTGAGGTCTCCAATCCCCCTGGAAGTTGACTGGACCATGGCGCTTTATCCTGGCAGTAGAAATGTGTTTACTACAGCGACCTACTATGCTTATGCACTAAACATCTCATTAAAATCACTGTGATAACTGACAGAACTGATTTATGTCTAGCATCCTGCTACTTGTTCTATTTTTGGGGGGAGAGGTCCCCTTTTTTCTCTTTTTCTAACTAGTTTTGAATGAACTACTTTTTATGTTTCTTGTTTTATAGAAATGGACAGACTGTTAACTGATGGTTGCATCTGTTTTTATTCCATTGGGAACATACAATCTCAGCAATAAAAATTAAAATAAACACACGTATAAATGCAACTGAAAACAGTATTTTATTGTGTTTAGTAGTGTGTAACATTTCATAATATTGCATAATGCTCAAATGTTTGTTTATTTAGTTTGGTGAGAATCTCCTCATCTCATCTCACTTCCCAATCAGGGGACAACAACATTTTAGAGCCCTACTATCCGGGCTACTTAATAGCATGTCACATTTCAGAAAACATCAGTGCTATGTACTGAAAGGAATAGAAGTTCATTTTATTTCACAGTATCAAATTAAGCAACAAGTAGATTGCTGAATTAAGAACAGTAACAAAAATCCACAGACTTTTTTAAGCTTACTTTTTCCATAATACTCCTTAATAAAGAAGAAAAACTATAAAAGTGGAGGTAATAAATTCTTCTTTAGTTCTGCACCCACTGAGTCAATCTTTAACTGCAAACAAGTTTCAGGAACCAAATGAGAAGTTATTTCTGTGCCAGCAGATATACTTTAAAAACAAAAAGCAAAACAAAGCAAAACAAAAAATACCCTGGTTTTGGTGCTACCAATAGGTGACAAATGACACTAAAAGTTAAGAACACTAAAAATTAGGCTAGAATAAACTTTCAAATTAAAACTTACAGTAAAAACAACTAAATGAACAGTAAGAACCGAGGACAGTGCATCAAGTAGTTATAAAACAAGTAAGCATGATTGCATAGTTCAACCAGTAGAAATTCAAGATCAAGTAAATTTAACTAAAAGGACCAATTTAATTAAATGGACTCTTTCAAGCATTTTTCTTGGTATCTGCATTAATATCATAAGAATTCCCTAAAACACATTTTATTTTATTTGGCACAGTACTTTTATAGAAGTGTCATACATCTTAGAAAAGCAACCTATCAAGTTGTGTCACAAGGGACTATATTATGATAATGAAAACAAATTTGGGGGCATTTTACATGGTGCACCTACAAAGCTATCTCTTAGACTTGGTTCAACAAAAAGAATTAGACTTAAAGTGGTACCAAGTACCATACATTCAAATCTAATCAATTATGCAAGATGCAGATCCAATAAATTAAATGTGTATTTAAATGTTTAAAGTATGTTCAAGTTCTGTGCTTAGAAATACATTTGTCCCACTGGCATATTCTAAAATCTCCTTTGATAGGTCATTCATTCTATGTATCTGCAAACATTATATGTATTTGTGTGTATGTTTCCATGTATGTGTATGCATGTATACACATACACATATACAAGTTTCTTCTGTAAGAGCTATTTTTTGGAAGATTTGGCTTAGAGATTTGTTATAGTGACTACTGGGTTGTCAAAGCAGGCACAGCTGGCTAGGTTTGAAGTATGCTGCATCAACAAGTTCAACTAACTGATTACAAAGAACTGAATACCCTGTCACCATACACTTATAAACATCGGCACCATAAAACAGTGTTTATGTAATAAATTCACCCATCAGCTTGGTAATCTTTATATCACTACCCTGTTTCTTTGAATGTATATAATATAAAAGGAAAACTTTTTATACTGAACTCTGTAACTTCCATTATAATAAAAAGGGCACAGACACAATCTTCTACTTAATAGTATAAAAAGACCAACAGTTACAGTCAGCCCTATGGATGGAAACTATTTAAACCTAGATTTCATGGTTGTAGAGTTTAAGTGTCTTGCTAAAGCTTAGATTCATGATATATAGCTTACAAAGTGTCCTACTATTTAAAAGTACTCCCATATACACATTCCTATGCCACATGCCTCTGACTTCCAGAAGAAACATTACAGAAGCTATCATAAATGAAATATTTTACAGACTAGACTATGAATCATATCAAAATTGTTTTAGTCCCCATCTTAAAAGCGCTGTAAATTAGGTTTTACATAAGTATTCTTAAGTATATAGCTAGATATATCCATAACCTGTATATAACTATGAATCCAAAGACTGAGTTCAACAATCCCACATCCTCTTAGAAAATTCTACCAAGCACAGTTCTATGGGCATAATACACATGTAGGTAAATAAATATAAATTTTCTATCAAAATCTTTTTAGACTTTCATATTCCAAGAGACTGCTTGCTGTTAACTCATAAAACACAAATTCAGACTGGCCGATCTGATACAAAGGTCATCAGCACACAGTTCATAAGCAGCAGCATCACCCTCTGTGCATTACTACAAGGAAATATTCCTAATGTGGACTCCTACACATTAAACCATCCTTAGCAGTTTTCATTACTGTCCTCTTTAGTCGAAACACTAAATGCATTTAACAAAATTTAGTATATAACCTTGTCATTCAAGTACTCAAGTTCACAACTATACAAAGAATAAAATTGTTTCAAAATTTTCTGAAAGTTCAGAGGAAACAATTACATTTTTAATTAAGTAGCTACTTTATACTCATGATCACCTCTGTTATGATCCTCTTTAAAATAAAGAGTGAGGATAAACACTATTCCAAAAGGGATAGCATATCTGGATAAAATATAAAATATACTAGACTAGTAGTATTTTACGTGAACAACACAGATATTTAAGTGTTTTTTAGGTATACAATGTGATCAACACAAACAGCTTCTCTCTTCATATCTGCCACATTTGAACAATCAGCACACTATTTCTTCTGTTTTATAAATAAATTCTGTATGCTTTCTGTTGCAATTGTTTGGAGTATAACCTATAGCACAGTGATTTATAATCTAAAGTAATAAAGATTATCATATTTTAATTCAGCTCTTATATGACTTCGTGCTTCTGAAGCTTTTTTTGCTTTTATGTTTGCTTCAAGACAGAGGTAGATTTAGTAAAGCCTGGGCACTGCCAGACTTCCTGCCAAAATGCAATTATCAATATTCACAACACTGCTATTGTGCAGTTTTCAAGAATACTTGAAAAGTTCAGAACCATTATATAACACCAAGCCCTCCTTTTCAAGCTTGAGTGAAATAATTGCATAATGGATGTATATTCACAAATAGCTATAAAAGTTCAAACAACAGAAGACAAATATAGCTACATCAAAATGAACAACCAAAACAACAAACAGAAATCTATTTTAAAAGGGGTGCATCTGAATGGAAACTTTTGTTTCATTTTTGCTTTTTAAAAGTGCATCGTATTTTTTCTTTTCCATATTACATAAAAATATTTCTACCAATACTGGTAATGTGAAAAAGAAATCAGAAGCTAGCCACTTTAGTCAGTCATTTTCTTCACCACCCGTTAGAGCTGAAATCCTTCCATTGGGGCCTCCTGCTGCTGAAATACAAACTGTTGCTGGCTTTCATCCACTGTAGGTACAATGCTGGGATCATCATCTTCTACACCAAAATAGTGTTCAATCAGATCAAAAGCCTTTTGATAAATTTCCTGATTTTCATGACTTTGCAGAAACTCAATTTTATCCAAGCCTATCACAGAAAGAACACATTCAAGAAACAAATTATTATTAGGGCTTCGGTATATATTATATGAAAATAACAAAACAATAGCATCCATTCACTTCAGAAATTTTTCTTTAAGAATGACGAGTATAGGAACCTAGGGATGTAGTTCACTTGGTAAGAATGCTTGACTCGCACATAGGAAACCATAGATTCAAACACCATTACTGCATAAAACCAGGCAAGTGGGACATGCCTGAAATCCTAGCACTGTATAGGCAAAAGTTCAAGATCATCCTTGACTACACAAAGAGCTCCAGGACAGCCCAGGCTAATGAGATCCAGCCTTTCTAAATAAGAATACATAAATAAGTAAATTGGGGTGGGGGGGAAGTATAGGGAAGTACAACGTGAAGACAGACACCAGCTAGGAAGGAAGATTACAAGCTCT
>NC_022034.1:30069723-30071371 GCF_000317375.1 Microtus ochrogaster | reverse complement strand
CACAATATTCAAATATATATGAATGTACATTTACTTTATCTTTTGCTATTATTTTATAAATAGGGCTTCAATGTACCTAAACATTTGTCCATCCATTTGAAATTTTCCTTATGATCAATTCCAAAGTCAGTAATCAGAGTAGAAAGGATTTTTAACCTCTCTATTGTGTTATTATCATTTGTTTTCAGAAAATATCCAAATACATTTTTAGTGAAATATTTGAGAACTTTATCATTACATCTTGCCAACAAACATATATAACAGAGTCTTGTCACTTTATTAACAAGGTATGACATTTGCTGTGTGTTCTTGACTAAGACAAGAAGTTCCATTATCTGCACTTGAGTTACAGAAGTCTAGTTTTAGACTAACTCCACAGACCCTTTCTAGAACAATGCTAAACAATGAAGAACCAAAAGAGAAACAAAGCAAATAAACAAAGTAAACCATTTTGAACTAGAGGGTTTCGGTTTGAAACACATGCAAACTATATTTGAATCATGACACTTCACAACAAAATATCATATATAGTTACAGAATGTCCCCAAAGTACAACCTATAAATGAACCTTGAGAAAAAAAAATTCATTCTGAAAGAATGAGAGAAATGTATAGCATCCTATTTTATTGCTTTCAGGAAAAAAATTCTACACAGATTTGAGTAATGCTAGAATATTTTTCATTCAAAGACAAATTACATTGGGCCAACTAGATGACTGAGCAGGTAATGGTACATACACACCTGGCAGCCCCCAGGAAGTGGAAGGCGAGAGCTGACACCACAACGCTCTCCTCTGACACTCACATGTGCACTATGGGACTCATGTCCACAAACACACACTAATAATAGAAACACTTTTTAAAGAAGACCTGACATTGGATATTGTACAGTAAGGAATAAGCAAAGCAGCCCCCGTTTCTGTACACAAACACAGAACACCCCCAAACTCCAGTATAATCTGGGATTAAAAAGACTGTTCATAAGGAAATACTGATTTTTAACTTTATTTTTTATTTATGTGTATGTGTGTCAGCAAGCTTGAATTTATGTGCATGCAGGAGCCTAAAAAAGTCTGAATCCATGGATCACCTGAAACAGGAGCTTGTGACCTGCCCAGTGGTTACTGAACAGAATCTGGGTCCTAAACTAGCACAGTGTGCTGGCTGGATTTTGTCAACATGACACAACCTAAATATATCTGAGAAAGGAGAACTACAACTGAGAAAATGCCTCCAAAGATCAGGCTGTGGGCAAGCTTCTGGGCATTTTCTTAATTAGTGATTGATGGAGGAGGGCCCATCCATTGTGGGTGGTACCAATCCTGGGTAGGTAACTCTGGAGTATATAAGAAAGCAGGCTGAGCAAGCCATGGGGAGCCACAGATATTTTATATATTTTGAAATAAGGTTAATATACCTCAGGCTTCATTTAAGAATCTTAAGTAAAAGCTTCAATATACAAAAAAAAAAAAATGAGACTTAATAGAGAACAGTAAATATTCCTATAATAAATCTTTTAAAATTCAATTTAGGTTCAACTCTATTGTGAGTTAAATTTCTTTTTTTTTTTTTTGGTTTTTCGAGACAGGGTTTCTCTGTGGTTTTGGAGCCTGTCCTGGAACTAGCTCTTGTAGACCAGGCTGGTCTCG
>NC_022034.1:30045571-30069623 GCF_000317375.1 Microtus ochrogaster | reverse complement strand
TGTAGACCAGGCTGGTCTCGAACTCACAGAGATCCGCCTGCCTCTGCCTCCCGAGTGCTGGGATTAAAGGCGTGCGCCACCACCGCCCGGCCGTGAGTTAAATTTCTTAAGAAGACAAAAAAAATTGACTAAGGTAAGTTTGGTGCTGTACATCTCTAATCCCAGCACTTGGGAGAGAGAAGCAGGAGGCTCTCTGTGATTAATCAGCTGGTCTACACAGCAAGTTCTAGGATAGCAAGGACCGTACAGGCAGAAGCTGTTACTCCCCTTCCCCCAACCAAAGGGGAGGGAAGGAGAAGGGAAGGAGAGAAAAATCTGACCAACAAAAATTACTAATTTTTGCCAGATGGTAGTGACTGACACATAACTTTAAACCCAGCACCCAGGAGGCATGGACCATTATGTCCAGATGAATTTTCAGGAATGCAAATGCTGGAAACTGAGGTGGATGCCAATCTGAGGCTATCTAGTGAGTTCTATGCCTGTCTCAGCTACACAGCTGACAGTTATTATTAAAAAAAAAAAAAATCCCAAACCAAGCCCAAAACTGCTACCAGTAAACAGAAGAAATAAAATTTCACACAAAAATATGATTATTTTGGCTTATATAAAGTACTAAACAATTTAGAAACTAATGATCAATTATAAGCATGTAGCTAAAACTGCTAAAATATTACTTAAACTATACTTACACATCTATTTGATACCTTATACATCTATTCAATCATGGAGATATGTACAACACACACTACTTAAATCAATTTAAAGTACTTGTTCAAAAATATAAAAAGGAAAGTATACAAGGAAAGTTAAATCGTAAAAAGAAAAGTAAATGATGAAGATGAATTGCTGCAATGAGTCATGGGTAATTATTTTTAAATATTATACTGTATTTATAATGAAGAAAACTGATGGAATGGGGGAGGGTGGAGGTGCAGAAGGGGGAGAGGCCTTTTAGGGTCATTATGAATTAACTATTATACAAACTTTCAACTGCCTGCTTACCATATGCTTCTTCAATGAGAGAACAGTATGGATTGACACTCATTCCATTCTGCTTAGATTCTTGTTCTCCAAGACGTAAAATATTTTCAAGTCCATTCAAAGCCACTTGAACTATTTTGGAGTCCATGACAGTCAAAAGGTCACAAAGTGGTTTAATGCAGCCCAAGGTTACCAAATACCTTCACCAAAATTTTAAAGAGAAATGGGGGAGGAGGGTTTAAACAATGTAAATCATAATAAAACAAAACCAGAATGAAATGTTATATAAACAATAATAAAAGTGTTTTTATACACACTTGTTGCTGTTCTTTTTTGAGTCAGGGTCTCACTATGTAGCCCTTGCTAGCCTGGAACTTGCTATGTAGGTCAGGCTGGCCTTGAACTCACAGATTTGACTGCCTCTGCCTCCTGAGTGCTGGGATTACAGGGGTATGTCTCTATATCTGGCTTAAATGCAGAAAGTATTTTATTTACATTGCAATCTGCAACCCTTTTTCTCCTGTTATCCAGTTTCATGTACTTAGCAATAATAGAATTACAAATACTACAAAATGTATACACACAGACCAACACTTGGATGATTTTGCTGAGGAGGGTTAGAAATAGTAGGTTCCACCCATTCTTTTTTAAAAGTGAAATGTGTTCTCTCTTTCCTTCCCTCTCTCCTCCTTGGTTTATTCGTTGGGAAGGTACAAATGAGAAGGAAAGGAAACACCAAATTAAATCAAAAGATTTCTTACAACAGCAATCACAGCCAACACTCTGAAACATACACTATATTTCAGAAATTCAAAGGATCGAAAGAAGAAAACAGACTACCTGGTAAATGTTAAACAGTACTGTTTACTGAAATAGCCCATAATTGCCTAATGCATTACTATTACCTACTTTCCACTTCCTCTAATATAAATGAAACACAAAGGGCAAAAACAGTCTTTGAAGCCAGATTGCATGGTTTCAAATTCTAATTCCATTTTTAGTTAGTTATGTGCCTTTGAGCTCTCTACCCCACTTTCCCAACAGGAAGTATTTTATAGAAGTTTCTGCGCCTTTGAAAAAGGAGTGTGTGTGTGTGTGTGTGTGTGTATGTGTGTGTGTATACATATATTTTCAAATATTGTACAGCTTTTGTGGGAAAATGTATGGCATCGAAAAAGGCATACAACAGTGAGAACTTGTCTCTAAAAACCAAAAACAAACAAGACAATGATCTAATGCCTGGTGGACTTAAAATCCTTTGATTCATTAAAATAACATCATAATTTGTCTTACTTTATAAAGTTTTAAGAGTTACATATTTGTTAGAAAATATTTCTTAAATAGTGACTTCGAGTTTTATGGAAGAATTCTTAAAATGAAAGGGTTATATAGAGAAGTCAAATTTATCTGAGGTACAAAGTCTATCTTTGCTATACAAGTCAAAAAGATTGAAGACACACGATACAAAGAGACTGGAATCAATATTTGAAATGACAGTTTCAAAAGACAGCAGTACCTTATTCTGAGAACCTAATGCTCATTAAGCACTGTCCTGAGCATTCCAAGTGCATACATTTCACTTTTGATACAGTTACTGAATTCATTAGCAAGAAAAAACTGGACTAGAAAGGTTAAATGATTCTGTCAAAATTGATCCTCTCACAACTTTACCAAAGGATGAGGACTTGATCAGTATTTGGCCAGGCTTACTTAAAGTCATGGACCAATTCTGAATGCTGTCAGTAATATATATTAAAAGGCATAGATTATTAACACAGTACAGGAGGACAAGGACAAATAGTGCATAAAAGTATTACACTATCTACTGTACGACAACAACCAATAGAGAGAAGACCATTAAACAAATGCATATTTTAATTTTACTTTAAACATGCTGACATTCATATTTGTTACTTCTATATAATGAAGTTAATTTTGTGATTTTAATGCTTGAAACAAATCTAATACCCATGACAGTTTATTCTGCAAATCAACAAATTCTTCCATTCGAAGTTCTAATCTCTACTGAGGAAGATGGGTTAACTTTCACTTAAGCAAAATAATAAAAGAAACCAAATGAAAAGATACAACAAATGCTGTCATTTCCTGTTAATGCATGTCAAACAGACCTAAAAATGTTAGTTTCATCAAGCAATAAAAAAAGTTTATTTCAAATTGTCTGATTCATATTAAAAGACAGTGTTAAAGATCTAAGTCCACCTTATTTGCTCTGGAGTGCCTCCCGATGTGGCATTAGTTATAGCCCATGCTGCTTCTTTTCTGGTACGAAATTCCGCTTTCTGGAGAACCTCAATCAAGACAGGGAAAATACTTGCATCGATGACAGCCTAAGAAAAATAATCCCACAAAATTAATGCAAATACTGTTTCAGAACTACTGTCACATGGAGTATTGAAGTAAAGAGGCTTTAAAATCTGAGAGCAGCTGGAGGATGGCTCAGCAGTTATGGGTTTGCCTTTTACAGAGGACATGGGTTTGGGTCACAGCAAAGACACCAGGGGACTCCTGATGACCTGTGCCTTCAGTTCCAGGGGATCTGACACCCTGGCTACCACAGGAACCTGTACACATGGTGCTTTACATAAACTCACTCAGGTGCACACACAAACAACTTTTTTTTTTAAATTTAACTTTATTTTATGTGCATTGGCATAAAGGTGTTAGATCCCCTGGGACTGGACTCTCAGACAGCTGTGAGCTGCCATGTGGGTGCTGGGAACTGAACCCCGGGTCCTCTGGAAGAGCAGTCAGTGCTCCTAACCACTGAGCCATCTCTCCAGCCCCCACACACAATTTTTTTAAATTTTAAAATGTAAGACATTTTCAAAAGATTCTGTTTATAATCGGTCAACACTTTAACTTCTTTTTTTTCTGAAAAAAAGAAATGAGCTTTTGTAAAGAATGGAGACTGTGTCAGTAAAATATAAACATCAAAGGTGATAAACCATAGGCATGTGACTAACCAAGTGGGTATTCTTTGGCTCAAAAAAGTTGACAGACCTAATAAACACTGAAAGCCAACAAAAAGATGATTCCTAACATTTAATCCTCTGCCCAGACTGAGTCTCCCCATACAGTCCATTCTGGCCCCAAAATCATCATCCTGAATCTCTCTCAATTTAAACCTGATGTGACACATTTTTTTTTTCAAAAAGAAAAAATCTTTTCTTCTTCCCAGACAAGGTATCCCTATATAGCCCATTTGGCCTCCAAATCATACTTTCCTTCTGCTTCAGCTTCTTAAGTACCAGGATTACAGGTGGGAGCTACAGTGCTCAGCAGAAACCATCCATTTCTCTAGACTAACTTTATGGTTCAGATACTTTTATAGATGTAATTGGTATTCCTCACTAGAATACTAAACACAAATGCTATTATTTAGAGAAGAAAAGGTCATGTTGAATGCCGGGTATCTCAGCTTAGACCTTCCTATTGTCATCTCAACTCTGCAAGGCACTTACCTGGATCTGAGCTCTGTTTCCTGCAGTGATGTTAGAAATGGTCCAGCAGGCTTCTTTTCTAATCGACTCCTTTGGACTACCCAACAAGTGTAAGAGGCAGGGCAATGCAGAACAGTTCAAAATGACCTAAATTGGGTAAGACAGAAAACAAAAAGGGTTTTAGTATAAATGCAAAAATCTTATGAATTACTTAGAAGTAAAGAAATCAATCTGAAAACAAAGAAATAAATTCCTTTCAAGGTAAAAATTAGGCAACTGTTAACCTTTCCACCTTGCTTTTTGCAAAGCTTACCTAGAGCTAGTGCAGTTCTCCATGGGAGTCAGAGACATGGCCTTCAAATACACAAATTAAAGTAACAAAGCTCCAGCATTATCAGCACAGATTATGCTTTGAAGACTATTACCAAGTAGGAAAGATTTGAAACGGTTATGATTTCTGGTCATACCCATAGAAATGTCTGCAAAGTTCAATGTAGAAAATTACTCAAAGAAAGATTTAGTGATGGAAGATAGGATTTAACCTCATTTTCAAAACAAATTACTGAATGATATTCTTTCCCCAACAGGTTTCTATAGCATCATAAAAAAATTTCAAGTACAGAATAAATCTATTCTGCTTTCATAATTTGGCTTTTATAATGAATTATCTAATTAGGTGTGTGGCTAATGCCTTTAATCCCAGTATTAAAAAAGCAGAGATGAGCAGGTTTAAGTTCAAAGCCAGTCAGAGTTACTAATGAGACCCTGTCTCAAACAAAAATCAACTGACTTCAGTACTGTCTGCTTTGTCCTATATTCACAATCATCCACAATGCTTTTTGATTTACTGAGGGTAGAAGGTATGCAGCATTAGGACCTTGAAAATTTTGCTGGTAAGTGCAGCGTTTCCCAGTATAGAGAGCTACCCTTAAACTGGGTATTATGGACTGACTGCTAATGATTACTCTCAAAATAGAACTCTAGCCCAAATCTGGAGTCAATCTTAACCTCTTACCATTCTCCAAAAACAGGCATGTGTATACAAGTTAATCACCAATTCTGGAACCATTTCCTTGTTATCTTTCCTTTGGCTTCATAGTCTATAACCTATGTATAATAAACGACAGCTCCTATTCAAATTTAATGGTTCTTAAACATACCTCAGAGTATCTGCCTTTCTCCTCTACTGAAACGCTACTCGACTTATTTAGTTCCAAACTACAGATTTCTCATCACACTCATCTTTTCTATTAATCCTCAACAGCACTTACTGGATGATCATAGCACATTCATTTCCTTGTTAGTTTGTTTTAAGTCTCAAACTCTATTGATTTAGTTAGCTGGGCACCCGGCTTTATTTCAATGACTTCTAACTAGTTAAGATTCTGAATGAGATAGCCCAGGTTTGAGGTCTCCATCCGGTCACTTCCCTTGGAGCTTGTCCTGCAGAAGAGGAGGAACTGTGGGAGCCACAGGAATTGAGCACACCAGGCCCCAATGGCCTAGGAACTCAACTAAGCAGGGCTCATGGTAATTTTTCAGAGACTGAAGTGGCAGTCACACAACCTGCATGAGTCTGTGCTAGGTCCTGTGCATGTATGTTATGGTTGTTGGCTTAGTGTTTTGGGAGATTCCTGACAGTGGAAGTGGGGGTGTCTCTAACTCTTTTGCCTGTTCTCGGGACCCTGTTCCTCTTAGTGAGTTGCCTCACCTAGCCTTAATGTGAGGGTTTCTGCCTGGTCCTATTGTACCTTGTCATTCCATGTCCAATTGATGTCCCTGGGAGGCCTGCTCTTTTCTGGGGTATGTGGGGAAATGGAGACGGCTGGGGGAGGAACTGGGAAGAGTGGAGGGAGGAGAAGCTGCAGTCAAGATGTATTGTATGAGAGAAGAATAAATTAAAAAGACTTTGAATCCTCTGAGAAGAACACTTGGTATATTTGCACTAACAGGGTTCTATGATAGTATATTCCCAATAAGGTAACTGAAGCTGAAAACTGGGCTTACTGCCACAGACAACTGTATAATTATACTAATAAGGCCTTGAACATATAATCAAGTGATATGAAACAATAATGCTAACAATGTGTCATAAATTCTGAACTTACCTGTGTTTGAATATCATCACCAGTCACAATATTACCAACTGCTCTTAATGCAGGTGACACAACTTTATAGTCATTGTGCCTAAAAATAAAAAATATGAGCTTATACACTAATAAGTTAATATTTATATAAGTTGAAAAATAGTACATAATTCTTCTGTATCTATCACTCAGAGATCCTACTCAATTTTTACTTACTAATATTTCAAAAACAAAAAATATCTAATCCAGTATTATAAATGCTAAATAACCTCAGTTTATCTTATTAGATGACATATTGTATATTCTCTGTCTTATTATTAGGTACTTAACTCTGGTCCTAATTAAGACTGTATATCATGTTACACTTCGTCTCTATTCCAATTCCTCCTCTATTTGATGAAGAAATAGTTGAGACCATGTAAAAATCCCATTCTTTAACGTATTTAATTTATTTTAGAGATTATAATTACATTTCTCCCTTCCCTTTTCTCACTTCAAACCCTACCTTATACTCCTTCCTTCTGTTCTTCAAATTATGATCTAATTTTTTACAAATTGTTATTACATGCATATATGTTTATGTATACACATATTTCTAAATATACATGTACATTTTCAGTATCTGTTTGCTCATTACCTGAATTAGTACTTATTTGTATTTTTTATAATTATTTTGAAAACTACCATCTTGACCATATGCCTTATCTGCCTACTGACCCAGCTACATATTTTAAAGTGGACTCTGGGGTTGTTGCTAGTGACTAATTTATAATACATGAATGTTATTTATTCCCAAGATAATTGCTTTCTGTGTTCATCTAATTTTTCCTCATTCTAATCCAATAATTTCTCTAAGAAAAGCTACTTTCCTTAAGTGAACAGTGATATTTGGAGACAAAAAGTTGTGGCTTTAGTGTGCTCACTTATTTTTAGAGAGGTGTCCATGGCCCCAAAGCCTTAACATACATATGCACACACATACTTAAACAGCTCCTTATTTTGAAAGCCATGAGTTTACTCTCAGGGATTTAGTTCTAATCTAACAGCAAAGCCTTTTTCCCTTCATATTTTCTGACTAAAAGTCAGTTGCTTTAGTTCACATCTTCCTACATAAAGATAATCTGACAAGAGAGGCTACCAAGAATTGAGTTTTTGGCTTTAACTTTGTTCTGGTCTGTTGTCTACCCACTCTAGTAGAAGTCATACCACTGCGTCTGTCTAGCTTTTGCTGATACTATTCTCATATTGGAACATCAACTCTTTAACCAAACTATCCGTTGTGCTTTCTGTTTTGTGGTTCTTTGAGATAGGGTCTCACTATGTGGTTCTGGGTGGTCCAGAACTAGCTATGCCTGAAACTCAGAGATCCACCTGCCCCTGCCTTAAGTGCTGGGACTAAAGGCATGAACTACCATGGCTGGTTTGCTATTAATGGCTTTTTAACAAAATGAAGACAACTGTAAGGAAGGTTGGAGGATAAAGAAGTATAACATCTTTATAAACGAAATTTTCTTTTAATGTCTTTGCATGGAAAAGCTGTAACTATAAACAAATGTAGTAATAATTGGTCAGTAGGAGAAACATCATGGAGACACTAAGTGAATTTCCTAGCTTTGTTTCAAATTAATTATTATAAAGAATAATAAACTAGATTACTGGTTCTGTGAAAGCAGTAACTCTATTCTCTCCTAATAACATTTCACATGTCACCTTTGGTACTAACAAAATTCTCTAAATGATTCCTGAGTTAAGGCTCCTTCCTTCATCAAATAAAAGTTTAATTCATACAATAATTAATTTGTAAAGTAGTTTCATTGTATTTCAGAATATATGTTAAAGGACTAGGTTTATAAGTACTCTCTAAAGGGTGGAGTTAGCAACTTTTTAATTCTTCCTAAAGATGGTGACTTTTGAAATGTTTAAAAACACAATCTTAATTGTTAAACTTAATATACAACTAAGTGTAAATTATAGTTACATCAAAAGTTCCACCAATCTTCGACAGACTCCAGAATCAATGACTACTTGAATTTTATCATTGGGCCCATCAGAGAGATAAGAAAGGGCCCAGCAAACATCTGCTAACACATCTGGATCACTGCTAAACAACAATCGTGATAAGACGTTTAAGCAAGGTGAAACCTGTAAGAAAAAAAAATG
This sequence comes from Microtus ochrogaster, assembly GCF_000317375.1. NCBI lineage: Eukaryota > Metazoa > Chordata > Mammalia > Rodentia > Cricetidae > Microtus > Microtus ochrogaster. The sequence continues at coordinate 30,060,931 of NC_022034.1, read as the reverse complement.
AGTTAATATTTAATTATTCTCTTTAGTATCAAGATTTCTTAGCAAAATGTAGAAACTTAGTTTAAGACCCAAATCTAATACAATAAAGAATTCTTCTATTAATTCTTCTAATATTAATCATATTAAGATTATGATTAAGTATTTGAGTATCAAAATGAATATGGTTGCTATTAATTGGTTATTAACTAAAACATGTTAAAGCAATAAAATGTAGTATCTTCGTTTAATATTTAAGCTATATAGACATTCAGAGTAAAAAGCCTACATGCTTCATATTAATGAATAAATTATTAGTTTTTTATTCATTACATGTGCTCAATACAAATAAGTTGAATAAACTTGAGCAGCAAAGATAGAGGAAATGTAAAAAAAAAATATTCTGAAAGGTTTTCCATAAGAAGTCACTACTGCTAGCACATCTTCTTTTTCTTGTTTTATTTTAAGATGCTGGGACTTGAACTCAGGGCCCTGCATATGCTAGTTAGCCATAAGATAGATTGCCTATCCTGGTCTCACGTTAGCTAGCCAGAAGATAGACCCCTTATCCTTGTCTCAAATTTCAATATCCTGCCTCAATGTAGGGTTACAGATATGTGCCACCATACGCAGCTCTATCTCTTTTTACTGTAATGAATAATGCTGTAAAACTTCAACTAAAACAAAACAAAATTCAACAGCTGTGTCCAAATGCACACCTGTAATCCCAGTTCTCAGAAGGCTGAGGCAGGAGGATGAAGATTTTGAGGTCAGCCCCCACTACATAATGAAATATTGTCTGAAAGAAACAAGCAAAACCCAAAGAAAATACCAGCTAAAACATGACAAAAGAAATGCCTTAACCCCTCTAGCACCGTAATTATTTCAATCCTTTATATAACTACAACTAATCAGTGTAAAAGTGAGCAAGGCACTTGACAGCTCTCAAGGCTGTTTTCAATTCTGTGAAACAGAAGATCAGTTCTGTGATCTCTGCTATATTCCTGCCAGACAGCCCTAGTTCATATGCTATTTGCAACCTCCGTGGTAGGAATAAATTACCTATTATCTGTATATCCAAATTTCTTCACTTGTAAAACAGACACAGTAAAGAACTGTTGGGTGTGTAAGAACGCATGCAGTAGCTAAGAACATGCCTGGCATCACTCACATAGGAATCACTCACATATTAGCTCTTTTTCCCCATTACCAGTACTGAGTCTCTTACCAACTTATTTTGAATTCTTCTAACTGGCAACTTCCCATCTCCCTTAATCTTATCTCTCAGATAGGAGATACAGTAGTGGCTTTCATTTTCATTCCTTTTCTGTTGAAGATACATTCTAACCCACCCGTGGATATCTGAAATCATGCACAGGTCTCTATGGCTTTCCTATATACACAGAGATAGGTGTAATGTCTTTCTAGTTCAACTAAGCCCTGTCAGGCACTGAAGCTGAAGTTTCAATAACAAAACTAGCATGAATCATTTTAGTTCTTTATAATTTTATGGACAAAAGATTTTTCTCTTACCATAGACTTTACCAACCTCGTTATAAATTTTTCTTTTCTTATTAGTTCAAAAAATTTCATATTTTCATTTAAATGAGAAGCACTTCACAGCATGAACAAAAATTATTTGTAACAGGGTAGGAGAGTAGAAGGTTACGTAATGGTACGTAGAAAAGAATGCAGTTTAAAGCTCAGGAATTACTTATTTGGGGGTTTCTTGTTTGACATGTTTAGACAAAAAGTAGTTGAAAACTCAGAAATCAAAACTACAAATAACAGTAGCAGTACATATGTTAAAAATGTCATAAATTAAAAAGAATTAGGATGTTTTAATGTTAGCTATTCCTCGATCACTAAACACTGAATCAGTACATAAACTATATCTTCTAAAACTGGTTTTACTTTTGCTGCATCTTTCCTCTAAGAATAACAGAAGGGCTGACATACAGAATTTGGCTTATAAAAGACACATGCCCATCCATAAGTTAGTAAACAGAATTAACACAATTGGATCTTTCATCAAAAACATGCATCCACCCCTGCCAACAACCTTTTTCTTTAAAAAGGGAAACTGTTATTGAATTCTTCTTTTGAAACATGCTTTTTAAAAAGATATTACTGAACACATAATTGACTTGCTATTTTTATAAATAAATTAATAAATATTTAAAATTTCCATAGTTTAAAATTTTAATCTAGTATTATTACATGAAAGTCATATAGAAAAAGAATTTGGATCCTGTGGTAGCTTGAATGACAATGGCCCCTACAGGCTCAGATGTTAGAACACTTGGTCCCCAGTTGGTGAAACTGGAACTGTTTTGGAAAGGATTAGGGTGTGTGGCCTAGTTGGAGGAAGTGTGTCACTGGGAGAAGGCTTTGAAGTGTCAAGACTCTTGCCAATACCCCAGTGTGTTCTCTACCTCCTGCTTGTGGATAAAGATATGAGCTTGCAGCTTCTGCTCTAGTCAATACATTTGCAGCTTGTCTACTTTGCTCTGACATCATGGACTCTTTATGAAGCGCTTTATTGGCCATGGTCACAGCATCAGTAAAGTCACTAATATAGATCTTCAAAATGTTTAAAAACAGAAGGAACTCCTAAGGCCAAACATGTTAAGAATCATTTATTAAGAACTATTTATTAGTTGTTTTACTTCAGAACGTTTAAGAACAGAAGGATTTCCTAAGGCCAAACATGTTAAGAATCATTTATTAAGAACTATTTATTAGTTGTTTTAAACATAGAGAATGGCTAAAGCAAAGCATGCTGTGTGAATAGGAGGAGCAGCAAACAGTCTAGTGAGGCCAGAATATAAAGAGGATGGCAAACAGGACATGAGGAAGGGAGATCACAGTGGGCTGGTGTATGACAATTCTTACAGGGTATTTAACAAAATTACTGGGAACAGAGGTATAGTTTCAAAGTTGTGGATTATTCTGGCTGCTTTCTTGGGAACAAAAAAGAAAAGGAAAGAAAAGAAAAGAAAATGATAGGCAAAAAATTAAAAAAAAGAAAGTATAAGGATGATTTGCTAAAAAGCTATCACAACAACCCCAGTGGTAAAAGGTGCTGCATCCTATAGTATGAAGAGGTGATATATTTCCTTCCTCAATATGGTACTCTGAAACACTTCAAACCTACAGAAGCTCTGCACAAATAGTACAATCAACACTAACATGCTGCATCCAGATTCATCAGCTAACATTTTGCCATATCTGTTCTTTTTCAACATTCGCATGTACATCTGCAATTGTATATGTTTATGTATTTGCCTTTCCTAAAACAGGAAGCAGCTCACAGATTACAAAAATTACCATGACAGTCCACATCTAAATGCTTTGGTATATGTCTCCTAAGAGAAAGGTGCATTCTAAAGTTTTCTACAATATTGTTATCACACCCGCATCTGTTTTGTTTTTTGTTGTTGCTGAGAAGGGGTCCCACTAAGTAGTCCTGGCTGTCCTGAAATTTACAAGCTGCCTCCCAAATGTTGGGATTAAAGATGAATTCCCAGTCACCTGGCACACCCACAAAATTTAACATTGACACAGTATTATCTCTAAGGTATCAATCACACTTTTTGGGTAAACAAGTATTCTGATCCATGTTCTAATCAAGAATTAAACATTTTTTTACAGATGCCTTAAAAATATAAGATTATTATGGTAGTATAAACATGGAAATTATACTTACTTTAAGTACACAAGTCAATATGTCTACTTCTTTTTGGTATGTCATTTACATTGTAAAAATGAATATATTTTAATAACCAACATATAACCAAATTATAATCTTCTACCATTCTGAAAAATTTCCTTCTGCCCCTGGGTGGTCAATTTTCTCACCTCAGACATTCCCCAATATGATTTTCATTCTTTTAGATTTCTTTTCCAAAACATGTAAATGGAGTCATGTAAGATGACACACCTACAGACTCCTTTAATTTAGCTTAATGCTACTGAGATTAAAGCATATGTAAGTAGCTTGTTCTTTCTTATTGCTGAGTTGTAGTTCACCATAAATGAAAGAACTAGACTACAAACATTTTTAACTCAACTCGAAGACATACAGATGTCTGGCTATGGTGGAGTTTCTGGCCAGAGAAACTAGAGGCAAAAGAAGAGTATAAATCTATAAAATTTATTTAATTTGCTGAATGTGTAAACAGTGTCCAGTTAATAGAGAAAATAACAAAAATAAAGAGTCTACTCAATGTTAAAAAAAAGGCTCTTACCATAAGGGCACTTATTTATGGAAACATTTCTTAACTCGTATATTCCACTCATACCTTACTAAAATTTGGAGGAGGGTTTTTGCCTCTACATAGATTTGAGAGGGCCCATACAGCATTTCTGGTGGTGGTAAGTCTGTTTGAATTTGTTAATAACCTGCCAAGAAAAGAAAAAGAACTGTCATTTTTACATTCACTTTTCCATTTCAACTATTTTCTTGTAATAACTAAATTCTCTTTGACAGACTTTATAAGATATTTAAACTGGTAAGACAGAAAAGGTGAACTTAAAATTCATTAGTTTTATTAAAAATACAGGTATCTTTCTCAAATCTGAATCTAATTCTAAACACTTAAATCATAATAGGCTGAAGATAATGGATATCAGAAGAAATGTACAAGATTACCTTTGATAAAATAATGAAAAGACCACATTATATACAATCAGGAAGCAGGGAATAAGTGAAGGTCAGCCATTGGCAAAGGAAGTTCTTAGCTTTTATTTTAACGGGTCTTACAATGTGTTCTAAAAACGTGTTTTCAATGAATCCTGATAGATTCTAAGAAACCAAGTATCAGAAACAAGAATGTCTCTTCTCTCAGTTCCCTAAGAAGCTATTAACAGTTTCCCCACACTTACAACAGCATCATGGTTCAATATTCGGGTGGTTTCAATGAGACTGGCCCTCACAGGTTCGTATATTTGAATACTTAGGTTCCCTGTAACTGGTGGCCCTTTGGAAAGGTTAGGAGATGTGGCCCTGGAGGAGGAGGTGTGCGACTGTTGTGGACTTGAGGTTTCAACAGCTTCCTACCATCCCCAGTTTACTCCCTCATCGTGGCCAGGAGTGTGAGCTCCTAGCTGCTGCTCCAGCCACCATGACTTCTCTCTACCATGACAAACTCTAACCCTCTGGAACTGCAAGCCCAGACCAATTAAACTTTTTGTTGTTGTTTTGTTTTGTTTTTTTGACTCCTTTTGTTTGTTTGTTTGTTTTTTAAACTCAGGTCCCCTGGAGTCACTGACAGTTGAGAGCTGCCATGTGGGCGCTGGGAATTGAATCTAGGTCTTCTGGGTGAGCAGCCAGTGCTCTTAAGCTCCGAGCCATCTCTCCAGTCCCTTGTTTTGTTTTTTTGAGACAGGGTTTCTTTATAGCTTTGAAGCCTGTCCTGAAACTAGTTCTTATATACCAGGCTGGCTTTGAGCTCACAGAGATAGATGCCTCCCTCTGGCCCCCAAGTGTTGGGATTAAAGGAGAGTGCCACCACCGCCTTGCCAATTAAACTCTTTTGTAAGACACTTTGGCATGGTGTTTTAGCACATCAATACAGAAGTAACTAATACAATTAAATTTATATTTTTGTTAATCTATATGTTAATTATGCCTAATTAGGAGATGCCCAAGATAGTGAAATGACTTAGCAGGCAGGCACTTGCCATCAAGCCTGACACCTGAACCATCCACAGGATCCAGATGACAGAGGTGGAGAACTGACTCCAACAAGCTGTCCTCTGCACCCTACGTGAACACACACTAAACGGACAATAGCAGATTCCTTAATATGACATCATACTAATTCTTTATAGCTTAGAGAAAAAGAACACACACCAAAATTAGCCATGTAATTTCAGGAGTTTATTGACCTTCATAAAGCTGCTAGAAATATTGAGAACCTAGGCTGGAAAAAAAAATCCCATTTTGAAATGATATCAGCAAAAGCAGTCAAGAAGGGAACCCTGAAAAACTTCTCCTGCCCCAGAAGCACCACAAACGAACAGCAAACAACACCTAAACCGCGATGGAAACCCGTGCTTATCAGTTTTGTCAGAATTCTAAAAGACAGCTAAATGCTTACAGCCACGGAAGGACTGAAACATCTCACTGAACCTTTCTAGTGTTTTAATTCACACTTGCTCAAGCCCATCTCTCTAGTCTGCCAGCTCACTTTAAAATGATATATTTTTTTCTTCTGGAAGGTCCTTATTCCAGAGGACCAGAGCAAAAGCATATACCTTGTTTCCAGGTGCTTATACATGTGTTGCCAGCTTTGTGGAGACACTTAAAAATGGGTACAATGTGTATTTGTCTTTCTTTTGCCTATCTGGGAAAATTCAGATGTGGGAAAGTAGCTAAATGTCTTTTAGTAAAAAGCAGAAACCTCAAGTAAAGAATATAGGGCAAATGGGAGACACTGAAAACATGGAAGGAAAACTAGGGAGTGAAATCCTCTGGAGAAATAAGCCATCTGAATAGCTTTCATGTATCAGACATCAAGTAAAACATCTTCTGGTCAGAGTACACACTCAGGAAAACACCTAGGAAGGCCCTTGCCATCCGCCTGACTTTCAGACTTAGCATAAACAGAAAGTAAGGGCTGAGTTCATAGTGCTATCTGGCCCAGCTAAGCACCACATGTCTGATAACATAATGACAATTTTTAAAACATCTTTTTTTTTTTTTTTAAGCACTAGAGAGTAAACTTGGCTGCTAAGAGCACTTATTGTTCTTGCACAGGACCCAGATTTGAGTCCCAGCATCTATATGGTGATTCATAACTAGGTGCAGCTCCAGTCCCGAGGGATCCAACTATCTTCTTTTGATCTCTGCAGATATCAAGTTCACACGTGGGACATAGGCATACATGCAGGCAAAACTCTCACATATGAACTTAAAAAAAAAACTTTAAACAAGCAACTATAGTAAGGATCATTAGGACCCAAGAGAGCATAATCTGAGATCTATTATAATCAAAATGTGCAGTTTTCAACAAAGAATTAAGAGGCAAAGTTAAAAAAAAAAAGAATTAGACATTGGATTTTACCACAGATGCTTTACATCTATTATCTTAAATAGGCCCCCAAAATACTAAACTACAGACCAATATTCCTTATGAATATACATATAAAATTTTATAATAAAGTTCTAGGAAAATTAATTCCAAGAAATTATTTAGTAATTAAAATTATTAAGGAGTATAACCTAATAGGATTTTATCCTAGAAATTCAAGAATGGTTCAATAGTCATATATCAATGGAATAAACTACATTAACAAGATAAAGAAAACATGATCAAGCCTATAAATTGATACACAAAAAAACCGAAGGAAACCAACATTTTCATAATGAAAAACAAACAAAAATAAAAGGAAATCATTTCAACATGAAAGAAGAAGGGAAAGAATACAAACTGGAGAAGAGAAAATGAAACTATCTCTATTTACATGTGATATAATGTAAAGTATAGAGGCCGCTTGTTCATTTCCCGGCAGCCTAGACTCCCAAAATAATCACACAGAAACTATATTATTTAAATCACTGCTTGGCCAATCACTTAAGTGTATTGCTAGCTAACTCTTACATCTAGTATTAACCCATTTCGAGTATTTTATATTTTAACACAAGGCTCATTGCTGTGGAAGCACACTCTGCTCCTTTGCCAATAGCTTTTAAGATACCAGCCTACTGGGGCGTGGTCTCTTACACTTTAAAAAGCAGCGGGAACCATGCACTACACTCCCGTTCTGGCTGCTAGACTCTGTTGGCGCTCAGAGGACTATTGTGATCTGTAAGTTTTACCCTTAAATAAATAGCCCTTTAATTATCCTAATTCTGAACTGGTGTGGGATTGTTTTACAGCATCAGCTCGGTGGCCCACTAGCAAAGTTTCAGCCTGCGTCTGTCTCTGGCAGTGGCTCCAAGGCTTCTTCCTGACTCCTCCTTCCTTCTCTCAGCATTCAGTTTAGTTTTCTCCACCTAACTCTGTTCTACCCTATCAGGCCACGCCAGTTTCTTTATTAACACATGGTATTCACAGTATGCAGAGGGGAATCCCACATCAATATAATCTCATATACAGAAACCTAATAATCTGTAAGGTCGAGACATATAGTAAGACCCAATACCAAAAAGGAAAACAGAAGCTACTAGTTACAACAAATAAATTCACAAAGTTGCAGGGTGTAAGCTCAAAACTTTAAATTAACTGAATCCTCATATACTTCTATGACAAGCTTAAAAAAATCAAAACAACACTTTTATTTACAACAAAAATAAAAAAAAACATGTTCTTGGGTTATTAATGAATAAATCCATTACAAGTTAAAAACACTGCAAGGAAAAAGATATATAATGTATCTAACCTATTAGTATGTTTGGATCTTAAATAGTCTTTAAATGCCATGCTAAAGATTCAAGTGATAATAGAACCTACTGGAGGTAGTATTTGATAGAAATAAATTAAGTTACTAGAGGAATGACTCTAAGATCTGGAAACTTTGGTCCTTTCTATATGTTAATTTCGCTCTGGACTGCTGGGTCAGCAGTCAACATCCCTGTTATGATGTTCTGCCTCTGCAGGGGCACAAAGTAACCCTGGCAAGTAATCTTGTACTGAAGCTTCTGAAACTGTGAGCCAAAAATAACCCTTTCCTCCATACAAGTTCATCACAATGACAGAAAACTAATATACCTACCTAAACAGCTTAGCAGCACAGTACTCTACAGAGGGTCAGTTGTTTGCTCTCACCTTATGGCTAACTAGAAGCTGCAGTTTGCCAGTGCTGCCTGGAATCCACAAGAATATCACTCACATACTGCTAGTCCAGGAAAAGGTCAGAGGTCAAAAAAGAGCATCCATCAAATGCATTTCACTGTTAGACCATCAAGCCAATCAAGCATATATTCAAACAATGTAAGCTAGAGACTGTTTTAGAATAAAGTTAATCAAGTCATAAGTCTTTGTTTACTAAAAGACCTAAATAAATTATATTACATCCCATTTTTTTTCTATTTAAACACTTAATATTGTTAAGAAAGTCATGTGGGATTCCCCTCTGTATGCTATAAATACCACTGAATAATAAAGAATCTCCTTTGGGCCTATTGCAGTGCAGAATAGGGCAAAATAACCTAGAGAAATAGTACCAAAAATATACAAAGAAACAAAATGCTCAGTTAATATCTGATCTACAAATCAAATAATCAAATCAGAAAAATGTCACTTGGAAAGGACAACGACCAAAAAGTAAGTCCACAGTAGTAAAACTGTAGCAAACAATTCAGTGGTCTGCATGCAACTGGTTCTTAAGTTTATTTAATCATATTTTCATGCTAAGAAATCATTTCTATGGTGCTGTTTATTAGAACAAAGGGTTTCAAATTAGTCTAGATGTTTAAATTTATTCTATTTAATTCCTCCCCTGAAAAGGATGGAGAATATCACAAAATGATAGATATTTTTTTCTTTCAATCATCTCTTTGATTAGTTATTTCTTTCATAATAATTGTCACTGAAATTTAATCAGATAATTTCAGTGAATGCTAATTATTTTATATAAAGAAATCTCTCTTTCAAACAATTTATCAGTTTTTTTAAAGGACCTTACATCACAGCATAATGTACTTTTAAATATCAAGCAGCTAAGACTCTCACTCACTGCTCTTCCAGAGCTTACTCAGTTCCCAGCACCCATATCAGGCAGCTCACAACTACTATAACTCCAGGTCTAGAAACTCTGACAGCCTCTGCTGTTCTCAGGAACCTGCACTCACGTGAACATGCTCCCAACACAGACACACATACATAAAGAAAAATCTTAGCAGTAAAGCAGCCAGACAAGAAACTACTTGCTCAGTCACTGTAAGTAAAAAGTAATTTTCAAGCACAAACCCAAAAATAACTTGTGGTCATTGTTCTGAAGACATTTTTAAAATCAAATATAAAATTCTGTAGACATTATAAGCACACAATTTGTGTGCAAAAAATGTGCTTCATTTTTTAAGGCCCTGGAAACACAGTACAGTAGCTAAGAGCATTTGCTGTTCTTTCAGAGGACCTAAGTTCAGATCCTAGCTCACAACTTCCCATATATAACTCTAGTTTCAGGAATCTGACACCCTCCTCCTTTGGGCTCCATGGACAACTGCAGTCAGGTGCACATACCCCTAACCCCAAACACATACACAATATATACATAACATTTTTAACCTTAAAAAGTTGTTCATACTACAGGACCATTTAAATGTTGTTATACTATAAAGTACTGGATGTCCTTGTTAATTATTTTAGCACTGAAAACACCATGCAAGTGGTGACTACTAAGTACAGATGAAGAGAACACAGAAGACTTGTTTGTGTGTGTGCACACACACACACACCCACACACGCACATGTGTCTGTTGGGGGTGGAAGGTGGGTGAATGTGTGTTTCCAGACAGGGTTTCTCTGCCGTAGTCCTAGCTGTCCTGGAATTTGCTCTGTAAACCAGGCTGGCCTCTAATTCAGAGATCCACCTGCCTCTGCCTCCTGAGTGATGGGCTTGCACCACCATCACCTGGCATCATGAAAAACATTTTTTAAAAAGCATACAATTTGAATTTTTTTCTCTGGTTTTCCTACTTTTAAATAACTTTTGGCCTGGCCAATCATAAAACTACAAAATAAAACAATGTTTGAGACTTTAACTGTTATATAGAAATGGAGGAGTATATAATTTTTTTCCAAATGCAAAATTAACTTATGATAAACTGAAACAAAATACTTACTCTAAAAGAGGTGGAAGTATCTCACAATTCAAAACAAAATCCCTGCATTCTGCATTGTCACCAGCAATGTTACCAAGTGCCCAAACAGCCTGAGAAAAATAAAACATTGCTTTTAAGACAATATCCTAAATCAGACACTCTCTGCTAAGAGAATTTTTCTAAAGTAACAATGTTTTCAAGAAAATGTGAAAAAACAAAGGCAAGGAAAGACAAAAGGATAGGAATTTTTAAATGAAATGCTACATATTTTAAATCATAAGGTAAGGGCACTTAAGTTTCTCTTATATTCTAGTGAACTCTCAATAATATCCAAAGAAGAGCTTAAGGAATCTATTTTGAATCTACCAAGAGAGATAAATTTATCCAGCAAATTTTCTAATTATACTAGAGATTTGTTCCTCTGTTAAAAAATCTTCTAGCTAGAATGGTACTAATTTTTGAATAAGAGTTAAAAAAAACATAATATAAATAATAACTAAGATGAGAATTAGATGAACACTGAAAATCTAAGATTAGTCAGTTTAGTATAATTTTGAAAGTAAATAGTAGGGAATCTTAATTATATGAGTGACTATCCAAATGAAAATTTCCATTTTATCATAGTCTCACTTTAAAGCTTTCAGAGAAACACAAAAGTATATTATGTTTTCAACTTAGAAAGTCTTATTTTAGAATTTAAAACATGAATCATTATTTTTAACATCTATTTGAGACCTAAGATTAAAATTTTTTTAAAAAATGTTTAAAACCAGACCAAAAAATACTTTAAAGATAATTCTTACTATCTTATTAGTAAACCTTAATAATATTATCAAGAGGGGGGCAGATATGGTGACGTGTACTTTTTATCCCAGCAAGAGACTTGGTGGCAGAGGCAAATGTATCACTGTGTTTGAGGTCAGCCAAGGCTACATAGGTTGCCCTGCCTTAAAAAGAAAAGTACTCTCTCTCTGTAGGTGGGGCTATATATGCGCAATCATTTCTATATGCTTTGAGAGGGTAATTCCTTTTCCCTAATAAATGTATTTTAAATAAATGTTATGCAAATTGGGAATAATAATGAAATAGAGGTCAAAATTACAAGTAGTATTTTCAAGAGAAAATTAAAATCTCTATATACAACATGCTGCACAAGTTAGGAACTTACCTGCTCCTGCACATCTTCATGTTCCGAAGTGAGAAGTTTGATGAAAATTGGAACGGCTCCAGTTTCAATCACTACCTTCGTATGCAGAAAAGTTCCAGATGCTATATTAGTTAATGCCCAGGCAGCTTCAAACTAAGGAAAGAAAAGTGAAATGAATGACAGAATAAAGGAAAAGTCACAAAGGAGAAGGAAGTAGAAACAAAGTAAAAAATTAAATCTGAAAGGAAGGCTGACTTATGATTATACAACAAATATTAAGAAATCAAGTTTATAGATGGGAAAACAATATTTAAAAAAGCAAAAAGATTCTTCAGATTTGCACGAACTAAAACCAAAAAGAAGTATATTTAAAATGTCAAAAATATGTAAATATGACTTTAATTTATTTAACTTCTAATATTTACTCACAGTCCCTCACTGACAACAGCACTGAGTTTAGAAGGAAGTCTTTTCCAATTCCTAAAACATAAGCCTGACTCTAGAGTGTACACAGATATCAAAGTGAGAGAGTGTTATCTCTTTGTAACATTAAAATGTTTGCAAACTCCACTAAATTATCATCAGTAGCAAATGATTTGGGAGACTGTAACCATATCAGGGTTCAGAGATAATGCTCTCTAGGAAAAAAATCTAACTGTGATCATACCAATTTATTCTTTAAAAAGATCAGCTGGAAACATTTTAAGCAGTTCTTTAAGAACCAACAGAGGTGGATGTGGTGGCTTGAGCCTTTAACTCCAACACATTAACAGGGGAAGGCTGACCTCTGTAAATTATATTTAAGGTCAGAGCTACTTAGATAGACCCTGACTCAGAAAAAAATAAAGAAGCTTAATAATGAGATTAACACTTTAAAAGTTTGAGTTTTCTAAAAGAAAGTTGCTGGACTGGAGACATGGCTCAGAGGTTAAGAGACAGGCTGATCTTCCAGATGTCCTGAGTTCAATTCCCAGCAACCACATGATGGCTCACAACCATGTATAATGAGATCCTGTGCTCTCTTCTGGAGTGCAGGCATACATTCAGACAGAACACTGTATACATAATAAATCAATCAATCTTAAAAAAAAAGTTAACAAAGGTTGACACCTATAGAATTTCATTAACATTAGCTGTGATTTTATGCTTCTGGGAACTGTTCAATAAAATAATTCCTAGCAGAAATTAGCACTACAGCCATAAATAATGCTTACAATATAGTTAGCACTGAAACCATTTCCACTAGAAACTCAGTCATTTCTAGAAGGAGATTTAAAAAGAAAACTTCAAACTCACTTGTAAAGTACAATTTTCATTTCTTTCAAGAAATTTCACAAATCTCTGTACAACTCCTGGTTTTTGTATAACTTGATCTATTGGTGGATTGGGTTCTAAGATTTAAAAAAGAAAGGATGTTAGATAGACACAGAAAAACAATGAACTGATCCCCATTTCACACAATATGCATCTCAGCTCCTTTTCCTTGAGTAGTGAAAAAACAGCCTGAACAAGCCGGGGAGTGGTGGTGCACACCTTTAATCCCAGCACTCAGGAGGAAGAGGCAGGCGAATCTCTGTGAGTTTGAAGCCAGCATGGTCTGTCTACAGAGCTAGTTCCAGGACAGGCTCCAAAACTACAGAGAAACCCTGTCTCGAAAAACAAAACAAAACAAAACAAAAAACCAGTCTGACCAAAGAACATTAGAGGAGTAGTTGCAGTCCATCACAGCAGAGAAGTCGCAGCAGCAGGAACTTGAAGCAGCTGGTTACACTACATCCAGGGAGCCACAAGACGCCTCTACTCAGCCACCTCTCCATTTACACAGTCAGTGCACAGCTGCAGCCAGAGAGTGGTGGACAGGTCTCCCCATCTCAGTTAAGGAACTCAAGACAAGCCCTCACAGGCATGATCAGAGGCTAGTCTCCTAGGTGATTCTAGACTTTTAACAAATTGGGAAAGTAATGTAACTGTCACAGATCACATAGGTTTCAATAGACTAAGTGTAAACTCTTAGCTGGATGTAACTGCAGATAAATGTTCTCATTACTGCAGTACTTTTGCAAAGCAAACTCTTACTTTTTCATTAACTGCAATGATAGGTAACTAAAATATATTTCCCAATATGAAATATATTTAAGAGATCATCCTTATAAAATGGGAGAATCTGGGTCTAATACTCCTAACCCCAACGAGAAAGTCCCCAATAAATCCTTATTTCCAAGGATGTTCCCTCACTAGTAATAATCATTCACTTACCTGTCTCAGTCAAACAAGATTTTATTTTGTCTAGACATTATTATTTATAGAAATACTACTAAACTATCTAAAAACCATAGTTTTTTTTTATGAAATGCAGACTTCTGAAAATCATAAATCCTCATGCAATTCAAATAAAATTAGAACAAATGTATTTCAAGTACTGACCAACTAAATACAAGGAAATCTTTCCTCTACCTCTGCTTCAATAAACAGTGCAGTCAGTGGTTCAGTTGCTTCTGGGGTGGTGTTCCTGTATGTCTTCTATTCTCTTCTAGAAACGGACCTCTTTTGTTAAACTCACTAGTCATTCACTATTATTACCATGTATAAAACTCCAGAAATTCCCTAAATTCTTTTCTCCTTTGTCCCACACACTTTAGTGTGTCTATGCGGTTGCTTTTGTAAGTTTTCTTAAAGGAAGCATAGCCAAGCCACATAACCCTATTATGCTCAACCTGACCAGTACTAAAACAGCTGTTCATCAAGTCCCACAAGAGAACTCTCAGTCAGTAGAAATTTTATCTTAATGAACAAAATTATGTTCATTAATTTTTTCTCTGTGTTGTAAATGAAAGTCCAGATTTTGAAATGCTCATCCTTTCCCCTATCTTACAAAACATCAGCAGACATTTCCACCCCTTCACCCTCTATCTTTGAAAGTGTCAGAATTTTAGGACAAGAGTTACCAGCTTCACCTTCTTTTTTTTCTTTTTCTGATGGAAAACTCTAAACTTTCCTTTTTTAAAATTTAAAGAACAGAAATTTGTGTTGTTGTCTTTGAGGACAGAGGTGCTAAGATGGAAGATGAAAACAGGATGTGTGGTTAGAAGGCAGTGAGAAATGGACACTGGACCATCAGTATCTACAAGTAAACACAGACGCAGACCTGTCACTTACATAAGAACACAAATGCAGTCTCTTCGCCCAAAGTTCAAAGCAACACTTTTTATCATTTCATCTAAAAGAAGCCAATTAAAGTGCACTAGAATTATCAGCTAATTTAACATAGTTATTGATATTACATAACAAAATAAAAGCCTATATAAGCTTATAAAGGTGATGAGCTATCATAAATAAAATTTACAGACATTGTGGCAAATTAAATATAAGCAAAATAGGAAAATATATGCTCAAGCAGTGAAAACAAAGAATAATACAGAACAGAAAAGTTTTGGGGAAATTTCTGAAAAAATGAATTGAAGAAGTG
>NC_022034.1:30037003-30044973 GCF_000317375.1 Microtus ochrogaster | reverse complement strand
TTTGGGGAAATTTCTGAAAAAATGAATTGAAGAAGTGTAACCCGTGATTTGCATTACAAGAGTGGCCATGATGGGGAAGCAGATTAAGGGATTTTAACAAAGGTTTATCATCTGATTTAAATCAGAGCTGGGTTTAATGGTAGGCTATGCAGTAGCCAGTGTCATACTTAAATCTGCTTTGTGGCAACTGTTAGAATACTACTTAAAGATGAAGAACTACAAGTCGCCTGCTGTTTCTGCTAACAGTTCTATTTACAGCTGCTTTCCCAGGTTTTCTATATGATAGGTTAAATAAAAATATAGTAAATCCAAAGTTCTCCTATCCCTGATACACTTGGAAGAAATCCATGTCAATCAGCAAAGGAGAGCATTTATAACCCCTGTTTTATGTCGAACATAGGCTTGAAAATCCAACTATTAAGAAGAAACGGTGAAAAATAATTGACATATAAAGCTTGAGAGAAACATGACAGTTTGAAATTACAGAAAACAGTTGTCTTACTTAAACAGTCTCACCTCAGAGAATGATGATACAGATAACAGAAAGATTAAAATCTTTCAAACTACATTATTAAAGAATCAAAATAAATTCAATAATAATAAAGATGTGGTAGAAAAATAATCGAGAACAACTTCAAAATTCTCAAACAAAATCTACAGAAATCCTATCAGTTGTACACTATGCAGGTGTCAAAAACAAATCTTGAAAAAGAATATAATAAAAAATTTGAATCAGGTAACATAAATATCAACTGCAAAAATATTCTAAAATGCAGAGATAAAAAATCATTCTTGATTGTATAAATATTTCTGAACTACTGAAGATGAAGGACGAGATATGGAAGCTAAACGTAGTCATTCAAAAGTAAAAATATTTGATAATTTTCCCTTACTAAAGTTTTTAAACTCACTTATGTGGTGTGTGCAGACATGTTCACAAATGACTGTATGCCACTGTCCAAGTGCAGAGGACAGGCGGCAGCTTTTGGAAGGAGTCAGTTCTCTCCTTCAGGCATATAGGCTCTAGGGATCAAGCTCAGGTCACAGAGTTTGGTCGCAATTGCCTTTATCCACTGAGCACTCTGCCGGCCCTATTTTATAACTATTTATAATACACTCACTCTTAAAACATAAGAGAGCAAAGACAAAAAAGACTTAGATTACGCTGACCAAACCACAAGATTGCATTCATTCCTCACCTTAGCAAATTTTATCTTTCTTAGGAAATTAAGGTGGGTGATTCAGCATTATCTGCAAAATCTGAACTTCTTAAAAATTCCTTACAATTCAATCACCAATTCTATAAATTCTATATATGAAACAATACTAATACTAACTGGGTAAGTAATTTGACCATATGAATTACAAACGGTTAGTAAATAATGAAAGAGCTGGGTACGGTGTTGCATAACTGAACTTCCAGCACTTGTGAAGGTGAGGCAGGAAGATGGAGAGTTTGGGGCCAGTCTTAGCTACAAGATAAACTTTGTCTCCTCCAAGTCAAAACTGAACAAATGAAAAATATGTCTAAAAAGTATTTCTATATAGAATTATAGCCTTATTTACTGGTAACTATTTTTGATTTGCTTCTTTAGATTCTTTTATAATTTTTTTCTACAATGTGTTTATTCTAACAATATATTTTGAAAAAGATGATACTTTAAAACACTTTTTTTAAAGAAAGGATCTCTATGCAGCTCTGGATGGCATGGAATTCATTATGTAGACCAGGCTGGCTTCCAACTCAGAGAGATCTGCCTACCTCTGCCTCCCAAATGCTGGGACTAAAGGTAAACACAACCAAGCTGGGTGCTAAGGCAGGTGAGCCTACCTGTATGAATTGGAGGCTAGCTTGACTTATCTAGTGAGCAACATCTTGGTTACTAAGATTAGGTAGACAGACCCTCTCTCAAAGGTAAAAAAACAAAATGAAACAAAGGTGTACAAAACCATATTAGGCTAAACTATAAAGAGAAATTAAGACCTGTTTCTGGAAAAAAAAAAGGAAAAAATAAGTGTCCCATAATTTTAAAAAATATAAATCTCTGCCTTAAATTGTGCAACATCAAATAGTCACTGAAATAACTCTTGCCTTTAGAGAGCAGTTTCCTGAATTTCTGTGTTGCTGCCAGCTGCTGTTCAGCATCGCTAGAGAAAACCATCCGAATCATATCTGCAGTGATGACATCTTCCTAAAACACAGAAATAAAATTATCAGGCAAATGATTTTGCATGAATATTATTATACTGTCTCAGAAATATTATGAGGCATAATACAAACCAATCACAATTTCGTAAAGTATACCTCTGGAATGGGTACAGTGGAACTGATATCTGGGTCCTGGATAGGACTCTCTAGCATACAGTCTTCATTTTTGGGCAAAGAGACATTTCTGCGTTTGAACAACTGCAACAAAGAAAAATTATTTTATATACTAAGTTTTCCAAAACATTCAACAGTCACAGGATTCATATGAGTAAACAAAATGATTTTTATAATTCAAAATATTAAACATTTCCATTTTATAGGGCTTGAAAAAGCATGTATTTCTTTATTTGATGACTAACTATAGAAGAATTTTTCTAAGAAAATCTTTACTATGGACTGGAGAGATGGTTAAGTACTTAAAAGTGCATACAGCTCTCACAGAGGACCAGAGTCCCAGTACCAAGGTTAAATTCCAAGTTCCCAAGTTTGACAACTTATAACCATCTGTACCTACAGTTCTGGGGCATCTGATACCTCTGGTTTCTATGGCCAACTGCTCTGAGTGCACATATCCTCCCACAAACATACACACATAATAAATAAAAACAAATCTTTAAAAAGAGAACTCTTGATTTAAAAAGTAAGTCACACAGTATAAATATCATGCTACCGAGTCAATATAGCCAACTAAAAAGCAATAGGAAGCTGGGCATGGGTGGTGTATGCCTATAATCCTAGCACCTGAGTTAGAAGCAGGAGGCTCTAGAACTCAAGGGCATCCTCAGCTACAAGAAAATCTGAGGACAGCCTGGGTTATGTGAGACCCTGTCTAAATAAAGTAAAACAAGCAATAGGAAAAAAATCTTAGGAAAATCAGTCCTATACTTTTTAGTTCCATTATTAATAAAAATAGAAAGATAAAAAACAACAAAAAACCTCCTTGTACTTCGATGACTAAATAAATACAGCTCTTCCACAGTCTGTACACACATTTTTTTAGTCAACAGTTTTTTTTGTTTGTCTGTTTGTTTCTTTGATGTAAGTTCTGCAAGATACTACAGACAGGAGCTGGAAAACCACAATTACTACATTTCTAAGCAGGCCTTCTTGGACTTTTGGGAATAGTCCTTTACATACACTATTTTTAGCTTGTTTTTGTTATTTGTTATTGTAAGAACTACTTTATAAATATTTCCAAATCTATATTAGAATGAAAAATGTTAAGAAGTATTCATAAATAGCATATGCAAAGTATAGAAGCTATGAAATATAGAAATATATTACCAAATACAGAAATCATTAAATGAAAACACACAAAGATGACTATAATTACCTTAAGACTTATGAAATCCACAATGCATATCATGTGTTTCCTGGGGACAAAGTCTATGCTGAAAACTGGAGGTTAGCTAAATGACTCAAGGGTAAGCATTTTTAGCATTAGGAAAAAGTATGGTAACAAAATGTTTATTAACACAAGAGAAAAATCACCCTAGTCAGTAACTATCTTAGTATAAGAGCCTAATCAATGAATTTACAAATATTATTCTAGGGACTTAATTAAGAAACAGAGTTAGCAAATCAATTTTCTCAAACACTTAGCATTTAAAATTTTCTAAAATACAGCAATGATAATTAAACTTGCAAACCTCCACATGAGGCACTGACTAGAATGGATGGATTTGTTGTATCTATGAACACCCACCTGTTCTTCCCTTTTTTGTTTTCGAAGTTGTATTCCTTCTTCTTCTCTCCGCCTTCGCATCTCTTGAGGATTTAAGGCTTTGTTCTTATAACTTTTCATTCTGTAGTTATCCCTCCCTGGACTAGCCATGGAACCTTAGAGGAAGAAAACATACAGGGATAACTCTCAAAACAATGTAAGAGGCTTAGTGTAGGCAACTAAATTTAAGCTCACTGTTTCATTTGACCAAAAATACTGTCTCTCACACCTCTATCATATTAGAGAAAAATGACCAAATAGTTCAGTATTTATTTCTTAGTCTTAGCACATTTCCTGATGCCTTAAGGACAATTTGAGATCCTAGCAACTTACTTCAAAAGAGTTTTAGTTAGCTCACAGACCTGGAGGCCAGGAAGGTTCCAGCAGATGCCCCACTTGTGATGGAGCCTCATGCTAATTCATACACAGCAGAGAAGCAGAAAGGCAAAGTCAATGGGCATTTGGATGAGATAAGGTGACAAAGCTGCTGGTCCAAAGGGTTTCTACACTGGCAATGAAATTAGGATACAAATTTTGGCTGGAACAAATCACATCTAAGCCTTAGCAATATTAAACAAGTAACAAATTTGGGTCTAAAAATACTCATCGCCCTTATTATACTGATACATGATATTTTATGCCTATGTTATAACCTACTCTGGGTTCACACATGAAGACTAAACAGTGGTCTACAGCAGTATTTCAACTGTAAGTTAAATGTGACAGATACTTAGTGATTACTTAATACCCTACTGTGATAAGTCTGAAGAACATACTCAGGCCTGACCAGAAGCTACTGTTAACCAGTTGCCAGGCAGTGGTGGCGCATGCATTTGGAGGCAGAGGCAGGTGGATCTCTTGAGTTCCAGACCAGGCTGGTCTACATAGTGAGTTCCAGGATGGCCAGGGTTACACAGAAAAACCTTGCCTCAAAACACAAACAGAGACAGAGATGGGGGGGGGGGCTTTCATCTATCTGACCTCTCTGATGTAAGATGCTAATTGGTTTGCAGGTGTATAAGCAATAAAGAACACTAAAATATATGCATTAAATTCTGTGAGAGGACAGTAAGAAACAGCAATTAACTGTCCCTTAGGAAGCTCAGAAAGGCTTCAGTGTTGCTCTGTGAAAAAGGAGGGAAAGGGGGAAAAAAAGAACAAGCATTTCAAACAGAAAGAATATATGAAGATATGGCAAAAAATTAGAAGCCTAACATATACATAAAACAGTAAGAAATAAAGTGTGCCTCAACAAAGGACTCAAGCGGAAAGAGACAGCGATGAAGCTATAAATACGAAACAAATATGGTTGCTGCAATCCAGCTGAGAAATTCAAATTTGATCCTATGGAGCAGAACTAAAGGAAACAAGTGAAATCTCAATGAGTGTGCTGCTGACGTTACTGCAGTCATTGGAATAGATGAATCCTGACTTTAGGAGACTGTGTTGAGCTACAGATGATTGGAAATACAGTTTGAAACACAGAACAAGGGTCCTGACTTGATTATCCAATGTCATGGAGAGCCACAAAAAGAAAGGGGACAGGAAAACTCTTAATGGTATTTACATTTCATTGGGGGGGGGGAGGCAAGATGAAAGAAAACCAAAAGAATTGGGACAGAGAAGAAAGTAAGAGAAAATACGGGAGTGGGGAGAGTGCAAGGAACAGGAGCCAGAGAAGTATTTGAGTAGCAGTGACATTAATAACACACTCCTCAACATATTTTACTCTTCTGTTGACTCATCACGCAAACAAACCAAGTACCAAACAAGGCATCAGATTTGATAACCAGAGGTCATTGGTAAAAAGAGTAAAGGAAAGCTCACTACCAAAGGAGTTCAAATTAAAACACAATGGGCTAAGGACTCAAGAATGGGAAAAAAGGTTGTGGATTGGAAGTATAGGCCAGAGGTAAACCTCACGCTCAGAATATCTGAGATATCTACAGCTAGTCAAATCCAGTTTTCACATGTTTCAGCAATTCATATATACCTATGTGGTGGTTTAAATGAGATTAGACATCATAGGCTCATGTTTGAATACCTGTCCCCAGCTGGTAGATCTAATTGGGAAGAATTCAGAGAAGGGGCAGGCTTTGAGTTTCAAAAGACTTGGGCCATTCCCAGTGTCTCTTTCCCTGCCTTGTGGGGTCCCAAGATGTGAGTTGTCAGTTACTGCTCCAGTAGCACGCTGTTGGCCTGTTGCCATGCTCCCTGTCATAATGGTCATAAACTCTATCCCTCTGAAACTGTAAGGCCCAAATAAACTCTTCTTTTTATTAATTGCCTTGGTCATGGTGTCTTATCACAGCAACAGAAAAAATAACTAAGTCAACCTACAAACAGAAACTAGAAACTGTTAAATTGAGGTTATATATAACAACACATGCATTCTCCTCTCTTTTTATATATTACAAACCCTGAACTAGAGAGACAGTTCAGTAGTTAAGAGTAAGTATTGCTCTTACAGAGGACCCCAGTTTGCTTGCAACAACCAAATCAAGGCAGTTCACAACTCCATATAACTTCAGCTCCATAGGAATCCAATGCTTCTGACACCTGCACTCACATACCCATGCCCATGTATAAATAATTTAAAATAATAAAAATAAAAGTTTAAAGAAAAAAATGTATTTTTTAAAACTCTAATTTCACTAACAGCTTAAGTAGCAAAACAAGAAAAAACTAGTTTCTGAAATAACATTTGTTACTGAAATACTACTCTATTTGTACAAATAAATCTTTTAAAATTTTAACTACATATGTGGCATTTTCTAGACTGCTGGCATTTAAACACTTTGAACACACATTATATATATATATATATATTCCACATACATAAAAATATATATATTTCATCATCAATATTCATTCATTTATTTATTTGTGGATGTGTATGCTCGCATGTGTCAACACCACCAGTCAACTTTAGGTTTCGATCCTCGGAGTCACCCACTTTTTCTGTTAAGACAAGGGCCTTGGGCTCGTTATTTAGGCTCAGCTGGCTCTCAGGAAGCTCCATGAATCCGCCTGTCTCAAATCCCTAGCAATGGGACCACAAAAGTGATCCACAATCATTTTATTTTTAAAGACAGGATCTCTCTTTCTTTATAAGCCTAGCTAGCCTAGAACTTGGTAAACAGACCTGACTGGCCTTGAACTCACAGAGGTGTGCCTAGCTCGGCCTCTCAAGGGCTGGGATTAAAGGTGTGCACCACCAAGTCTGGACCAAGTGCCACCTTGGGTTCTGAGGATTAAAGGCCTTCATACTTACCCAGCTACCTTCCCGAGCCTTTCCAATACTCTAACAGGCTTTTTGGACAACCAGCCCCAGATCATGACACAGAGACTTATTAATAATGAATGTTCAGCCTTAGCTTAGGCTTGTTTCTAGCTAGCTTAAAAACAAAAAACAAAACAAACAAGTCAGCCTATTTCTATTAATCTATTGCTGCCTGGAGGCTCATTTACCTCATGTGTGTATTGTCCAGCCTGCTCTCCAGCTTCCTCTGTGTCCAGCTGGTTGGCCCCTGGTTCCCCTTTCTCTCTACCCACCAGACCCATCTAACCCTCCTCTGCCTAGATATTGGCCGTTTAGCTCTTTATTAGATCAATCAGGTGCCTTAAGCAGACAAGATAAAACAGCAACGCATCTTTCCGTAGCTAAACAAATATTCTATTCCACAAGAAATATTTATCTTTATACATGTATTACCATAATAATTATTACCCCACTGTGAAAATTACAAAACTAGCCATTTTCTTCAAGGAATGAAAACAATTAAAACTGCAAACGAATAGAAGCTCTAATCTTTACTCCTCACAATAGTTTGGGTCACTTTGGGCCCTTCTCCCCCACAACATTTTTGCATTCTAGATCCCTCTTAAATTATTAACAAACTTGTAATCCAAATTAAAGGTAGCTCCAAGAATACATTATGTTCTTTCTTTTTATTCAGTGATACTAACTTTCTGCATCTTTGCCTTCTTCACTGTGTTATCTCACCCAGAGAAATTTACTAGCTGGAAAACAAGTTG
>NC_022034.1:30035249-30036538 GCF_000317375.1 Microtus ochrogaster | reverse complement strand
GCTATCCAGACATCTTAAAGTTGCCAAACCGAAGTTTTTGTTGTTGTTTGCTTGTTTTTTCATTCCTAAACTTATTTTTATCCCGGTTCTTACAAAAACCACACTGGCTGAAGTTAGGCACATAATGAATCTGAACTTCCAAGCGTCTTTGTTTTTTTCTGGTATTCGTTAAAGCAATTTCTCAAGTCAGTAAAGCATCATTTTTCTGTGCTTGGACACCTCGCTAGAAAATGACAAGCCTGTACAGAGAGGGGAGTGACAACTCTGAGTCCTTAGGACCAAACACACACTACTTCGGTGCGAAGCAAAGTTTCCTGCCTCCCTTTAGCAACCCTACAAAACAGCAGCCGTTACTGAGCACTGAAACTGAGAGGCAAGTCAAAAAGCCTCTTGTCCCCCCCCCCCCCTTATTCTCTGTGCAGAAAAAGCTCACGTGTAAATGTCATGGTTGACATCTCGCTACGCCCTCTCATAGCTTCCAAATCCCTACATCTATTATGCATAGTATTTTCATCCTCAAGCAGGGAAGCCAGCTGACAAACAGCAGCACGGAACCCAGGTTTGCTGGCTGTGGGACAGGAGGACGCCTGCTCGGGTGCCGCACGGAGGGTCCCAGGGACGTCCTGTCCCTCCTACAGGCGCGGTGACAGCCGCTGGACACGGATGACCAGGAGCCGCGAGCAGGGCTGGACAGGCGGCGTGATCGCTGCCACGCCCCCAAGCTGCAGCCCTCCGGGAGCCTGCGAGCCCAGGGGCGCCCGCCCAGAACCCTTCCCGGGGACAGGGACGTGCACACCAGCAGAAGCCCGAGGTCCCAGCCCCGCGCGAGCCCGGCCGGCCTGCGTCACTCACACTTACACATTCACGCGGTCCCTCCCGAGCCCCGACTCGCAGTGTCCCGCGGTGACCACGGCTGCAGACAGCACAGGGTGGACGCTCCACCTCGACCGCGACCGCGGCTCGCAGCAGCGACCCGTTAACCAAACCAAGATGGCCGCCTCCGGCGCCCCTTCCTCAGACCCTAAGCCGGCTCCCAGAAGCCCTTGCTCTCGCGGCCAGGGCGGAGGGGGCGTGGCAGCGAGCGGCTGCAGAGGGGCGTGGCTGCTCAGCTGGTGGCTCTGAAGAACAGCCCCCAGCAGCTTCCTCTGTCTTCAGCCTTACTTTGTAGATGAATGTCAGAATTGTCACTAGTCTCCCTGTGCCTGCAAGGTCTAGCTCTCCTTTGTTAGTTCATTTATCTACCTCTCCATCCTAGAAAAATATATTGAGAGTGTTGTATACTGAAGAAC
>NC_022034.1:30028544-30034465 GCF_000317375.1 Microtus ochrogaster | reverse complement strand
GGATGAAGCACTCTTACACTATAGCAAACTCACCCAAGCCCATAATCCACCCTGAAGAGCTGCAAGCAGTAGTGGAGGCAGCAGACTAAGGCCCATGGGGAATGCTAAGCTCTGACTATGCAAGACAAACAGCATGATTCCAGTCACAGAGAAATTTTCAATGTATTAGAGTAGCTAAATGTCTGGTTACTGAAATATAAAGATATAAAAACTGATTATTTGTCCATGTGTGTAACTGAAAAGGGAAACTTAACAAAAGGAACCTGGACAAGACTTTCCAAATACTAACACTGTAAGCAGCCTGACTGGCCAAGAATGAACATATTCTAAAAACACACTTAGATTTTTTTTTTTTTGCCCACCAGACTATTAGAAGTATAATCCTATGAAACTAGAATTTCTCCAGCAATCTCCTGTTAGATAAAGGAATGGCTGAAGTCCATGGGGTAGCCAGGGAGGAACCTGTATCTTGAAGAAAGATTCACAACTTGTCAGATCACCTTGCAGGACAGAATCAGAGAAGAGACAGTACTGGACAAAGGGACATGCCATGACTGGACTGCTGAGTCATAAGTACTGCGTGCCTTGTCTTTAAATGTCTGTAGATGAATGGCCAATAGCTAGGCAGGATTTCCAGGCACAGAGGATGCTGGGAAGAAGAAGAGGGAGACATCAAGGGATGCAGAGCAAGCAGAATGGGCACCATGGAGATGAGGTGATAAAGTCATCAGGCAGAAAGTAAATTAGTAGAAATGAGTTAGTTTAGCAAGGCAGTAGTGGCACATGCCATTAATCTAAGCACTTGGGAGACAGAGGCAGGCAGATCTCTGTGAGTTTGAGGCCAGCCTGGTCTAAAAGAGCTAGTTTGAGGTCAGGTTCCAAAACTATAGAGAAACCCTGTCTCAAAAAAAAAAATTAGTTAGTTTAAGTTATAAAAGCTGGTTAGAAACAAGCGTAAGCTATCAGCCAACCAAGTTTTTATGATTAATAAGAAGTCTTCTCCATGTTGTTTTTTAGTGAGTTGGTAGCCCAAATAAAAATCCATCTACAGAATAATGCAGTTCTAATTACATATTGATCTTCTCATCAAGAGTCTTCCAGTTCCTAACTGATGTTGTCATTATGGTGTTGGCTATCTTGTTGGACTAATAATATAAATATATATATATTTAAATCAGGGTGTATTAATCCCAAAGATTTGGGGAGAAAGATCACTAATCTGAATCATCACTGTCAGGTTAATTAAAGCAATGTCAGAGGAGGGCCCGCTTGTTTGTCCCGGCCACCCAGCTAGCTTAGCCCCAAATAACCACACAGAAACTGTATTAATTAAATTATTGCTTGGCCCATTAGATGTAGTTTCTTATTGGCTAACTCTTATATTAATTTAACCCATTTCTAGTAGTCTGTGATCACCATGTGGTAGTGGCTTACCTGGTAAAATTCCCAGCGTCTGTCTCCAACGGATCCATGACGTCTCTCTGACTCCGCCCTTCTTTCTCTCAGCATTCAGTTCTGTCTCCCCGCCTACATAAGTTCTACCCTATCAACAGGCCAAAGTAATTTCTTTATTAAACAATGAGAACAACACATAGCCAGAAGGACCTCCTACACCATTTCCCTTTTTCTGTTTAAACAAAAAGAAGGCTTCAACTTTAACATAGCGAAACTACATATAACAAACCAGGTATCAAGAAAGAACTACAGTTAAACTATTTATACCTACTTTATCTTTTATCATAACTAAGGAAAACTATAACTATAAATTCTTCAACTCCATCAAAGACTCCAGAAGGATATAATATGTAAACAGGAAGTGCATTATAAACAACTTCCAAAACTCTAGAATTGACAGAGACATCTTGCTACCTGGACAGTCACCCAAAGTTTTTCTGTACCACTGAGGTATCCATCTTCAGCTTATAGGCCCATAGTATCCAGCAGACTTTTCCATGAAGCAGGAAGTTTCAAAGATAGTTCTGCCTATATGGGCAGTTTGTCAGTCACTTTCTTCTGTGTCCTGTAGGATGTCTAGCAGACTTTTTCATGAAGCAGAAACCCCAAAGGATCATCTCACCTTTAGGCAAGTTCAGAGTCATTTCTCTGTGGGTCCCACATGTCCAGTTCACCCAACAGGGGAAGATAAGAGTTGTTGTAGGGGAGTTCCAAATGGGGAACTTGGCATGCAAATAGGCAGGGTTGTAAAGCAGAATATAACCAGGTGGTCATAATAAGGTATTAATAATAACAGGTCGCTGTAATAACCCTCTGAAACAAAGGTAGAGTTGCAAGATGGTCATAACAACTTTTCAAACAAAGGCATGGTTGCTGTTTCTTGAAACAGGCAGGCAGTACCGAACCGTTTATAGTTAAAGTTACGGGTGAGGTAGAGTCCAATAACTTTTCAAACAAAGGCATGGTTGTTGTTTCCTGAAACAGGCAGTACAGAACCGTGTATAGTTAAAGGTACAGGTGAGGTAGAATCCAATTCTTGAAAAATAAAAGTTTAATCATGAACAAGAAAGAACCTAGCTTGTCTTGTCAATTCCAGCAAATGAGAGTAAAGACCATTTTCCAAATTCTTTGGTCAAATTATGCAAGATTTATTTTCTGTCAGACCGACAAGACTATTTCCTTAAAGTAGGTCTGAGGAAATAGCACTCGACACAGGAAAAGGTTTATATAGCCCCAAATCTACAAGTTTTTTTTTTAAGGTTGGGGGACTTCCAAAGGAATTTTGGTTATGTATAATTTTGACAGAACATGTTATTAGGTTGGAAGTTAGGGTATAGGGTGTGGAATGAGTCATTCCAGAAAATAAGTCAAGGCATGGTCAAACACAAGTTTTACAGAAAACAGGAATGGACTTATTTTGGCCTCGTAACAAAATGACTTCTA
This sequence comes from Microtus ochrogaster, assembly GCF_000317375.1. NCBI lineage: Eukaryota > Metazoa > Chordata > Mammalia > Rodentia > Cricetidae > Microtus > Microtus ochrogaster. The sequence goes on along the minus strand of NC_022034.1, from coordinate 30,031,567 downwards.
ATGTTAAGATGTAAAAGGCTGATCCATCAGTCTTTACTATCAGATGACTTTCAACCCTAAGATGGAAGCAGTCTGGTTCATCAGAGGTTCTCATTCTATGGTCTTGCCTGAATTGAAAATTGCTATATAGGTCCCAAAGACCTCCAACTCGCAGACATCCATCCACCTCAGCCTCCTGAGTGCTGAGATTAAAGGTGTACATTACCTCTTCTGACTTCAAAACAATATTTTTTTAAAGTTAGTTCTGAAGAAATATAGTATAAGAATAAAAGAAGAAAAGTTAAAACCACAATATCCACTAAGAGACAAGAAAAAAATACTTAATTCTCAAATTAAAAGTATAAGTACCTCTTGAGATTAGAAAGTACTATTATAAATATTATTTATATATACAGTATTCTGCTTGTATATACGCCTGCACGACAGGAGAGGGCACCAGATCTCCTTCTAGATGGTTCTGAGCCACCCTGTAATTGCTTGAAATTGAATTTAGGACCTCTGGAAGAGTGGTCAGTGGTCTTAATCTCTGAGCCATCTCCCCAGTACGGCCCCCAATACTATCACAAGTTTTAAGTGTATCTATCAATGGGAATTTAGAGGATAAAACGGGAAGTTTCTGAGAAAATAGAACAGAAGAAAAAAGAGATAGAAGATTAAAAAAATATATTTTTTTTTAAAAAAAATACAAAATTAGATAGCAAATTGAGTTCCCCTAACTAACAAGAGCTGCACAAAGGAGTAAAAGGCAAACGGAGGAAATTAATTTTGAGGGAAATAAAGTAGGAGATCACCACCTCTCTTTTTTTTTTTAAGGCAGGAGTAAAGAAAGAAGCAAAACATGGAAAGTGGAAAGCATAGAATTCAACACTAATCTCCAACTAAATGAGCAGGACAGAAATAAATGTGAGGAGGAATTGAGCTTAGGGTTTTAAGACTGAGGATCACAGCTTATGCCCCCACAACTAGATCTGGCCTCTTATCCTCAATAAATTGATTAAAAGAGACAAGTAAATAGTGAAAAGCAGAAAAGGGCGATTTATTCCATGTGGTCTCCTTGGGAAGGGAGACAGGCAATCCAACGACCGTTCAAGTTCCTCTCTGGGGTCTTGACTTGAGGTAGTATTTAAGGACAAGACATGCAATACCCATGACTCAGCAGTCCAGTCATGGCATGTTCCTTTGTCCACGACTGTCTCAGCTCCAAGTCTGCCCTGCAAGGTGACCAGACAACTTGTGAATCTTGCCCGGCCACAGAAGATGGCCTGCCACCTTCTTTATAAACGAAACCTGTCCTGGAGGGAAAAGTGAGTCGCTGGGGAAGCTGGTGATGGGGGAAATCTGGAGTGGAGTTTTAGCTACACTGTGTTTAGACATTTCGCAACGGTTTCTTTTATTCAGTCCTTCAAATTCTTTCCTAGAAGTTTTCCGTTTTCTGAATATTTTTTATACCTCTAGGGAGTTGACTTTTGTTGTTGTTGATCTCTCAGCTAATTGGTGACTACTCAACCCTGCTCATTTTCTGACTTTCAATGTTCTGTAAGAATACCATTGGCTTTTATAATCACTCCTTGACCCCCTTGAGTAGATTCAGAGAAGCAAGAAATACATTTTGCTTCATGAACCACATTTACCCCATCATTTTACAACAGTAAAATGATTATCAGATTACGACACCCCCCCCCCCACATTTAAATACATTAGAGCTTCCTCGGAGCTCCTAAGTGAGCTGACCCTGCACCTCTAAGCTGACTTTGTAATCCATTGGTTCTCAACCTTCCTAATGCTGAGACCCTGACTCTTTAATACGGTTCTTAATATCATGGAGACCCCCAACCATAACATTATTTTAGTTGCTACTTCATAACTGTAATTTTGCTACTGTTATGAATCGTTATGTTAATAATTGTGTTTTCCAAAGGTCATAGGCCACCCCGTGAAAGGGTCCTTTGACCCCCGCCCCCACCCCATGAATTGAGACCTACAAGTTGAGAATCACTGTTGTAATCACTCTTCGCCTAGCTTTGGCACATTATGGTTTAGTAAGGAAAAGTTCCTCAGTCTTAGGCTTCTTTCTTGTTAGTTTAACTTTGTTCATCAGAATATCCACCTCGTTAAACAGAACTTACCCTAACATCAGTAACTCTGTAAGTCGACTTTCTAACATTAAAACTAATACTGTCGTCCTAAAAGGAGACTTTCTTACATCTTACACTTATCTTTATGAGTGTGATGTTAAGTTGGGAGTGTCACCCCAGCCCCTGGCTTCCATCCTAGACCCCTGGCCGGGGAGTTGCGTTGGTCTGGACTACAAATCCCAGCATGCCAGGTCCTGACCCCTCCTCGGGGGAGGGTCAGGACCACTCCCACAGGGTATTTAAGTGGACGTCCAGAAAAGGAACACATGGCTTTGCATTTGCTCCACTGTTTTATGTCTCCCATGTCATGCTCTCGGCATCCGAGAGTGTTGTATTGAATAAAACATGGGCAGTTTGATTCGTTTTATTCCACCTGATTGGATTTCTGTGCGGGGGCCAAAGGCTTAGCTAACAATGAGAAGACTTTCTGACAACATTTGTACCTCTGCAATTCAGTTTTATTTTCTTTGTAACATTTATGGTGTTCATTTCATTTCTTTTACTTGTCTCTGCCTCACCAGAATGTCCTGTGTCTTGTCTATTTTAGTTCGCAGGCTGCCTCCAAGTACAAAGAACACTTCTAGTGGGAACACTGGGACATTGTAACTGCGGGAGACAGGCAACTTTGGAACCTGACGAAGGAACCTGCTTTAACTAACCTGCAGAGTATAATTTAGAGCTTGACACTAGGCAGTGTAAATAGAAACACGTGTTTGCCTTAACATCTCTCTCTCCCCCTCTCTCTCTCTCTCTCTCTCTCTCTCTCTCTCTCTCTCTCTCTCTCTCTCACACACACACACACACACACACACACTCTTTAAAGATCTCAGAACCTAGTTTTTCTTTTAACAAATCTAACGTGGAAACTGCGGCGGGAGAGTGGGAGGA
>NC_022034.1:30022572-30028444 GCF_000317375.1 Microtus ochrogaster | reverse complement strand
CACACACACACTCACAGATGGTTTTCAAAGATCTCAGAACCTAGTTTTTCTTTTAACAAATCTAACGTGGAAACTGCGGCGGGAGAGTGGGAGGAACCGGGGATGCTCTAGCAAACGCGGCTGGAAAACTCACCCCAGGTCCCAGAATGCATCACACTCCGCCGCATCTGGAGAGGGGCATGCTGGGATCTCTCCTCCGGCGTTGAGGAAGGGCTGTAGTGGCTGCGGTACTGCGGAGGGCTCTCGGAGGCCAGAGCTCTCTTTCGGTTCGCTGTGGGGCAGAGTCTCGGGTGGCCTGACCCACGGCGCTCGGGCGGGCTGTGCGGGGAGCGGCGCCTGACGCTGGCGGCTCCCGCGGTGGGGAGGGGCGGCGGCGCAGCCGCAGACCCCGTCTCCTGGCCGGCTCTGGGTAGCCGCAGGGCCGGTGCCCGGAGCCGGGTCGGACGTTGGCCCGGTGGGACGTTGGCGCAGAACTCGGTCAGATTCGGACCTTGCTGCCTTCGTCACCGCGCACCCAGGCTCCCCTTGGCCTGTCTCACTTCCACTGTATCCTTTATCTGAAACGAAACTGAGGGTCCAGAGAACTAACTTCCTTCTAGAATCAGAAACTTACTTTCCTTGTCTGAAGAGAAACAAGAAAAAGGAGAAAATGTAGAGACATTTTGCAAAGCTGAGTTTACATGAAGGGGATAATTGCCCTCGGTTTTTATTTTTAGGTGGGTTAGGAAGGTGGTGGTGTGATTGCTTGAAAAGGGTTGTTTTTGTTTGTTCGTTTTTTTTTTTAAATCAGCCTCCTATAAGTAATCAGCTTGCTATTAGCCCATCAAATCTAAAGTCTCTGAACTCGTTTGATACTGAACTTCAGAGGAATGAGCTGTTAGCTAATGTAACAAAACCAGCGTCTATGACCCAGTTTTCTGGGCTTCCTGGATTCCAGGAGTGAGTGCTGTTTTCCTACAGCCTCTCAGCTTTTACCTTTGGGCTCTGCAGTGTGTGTTCATTTTCTGGCTAGAGTGACCTGTCTGATCCAGGGTTTCCATGTATGTAAAAATGATTCAGTTTGACATTTGTAAAGCCCGGAAGTGTTAATACTAAGGTACATTTACCCTTCTCATTAATACATGCAAGTAAATATACACGTAGACTGCACTTTTCCTTTAACCTTATCTTGCATGAACAACTAATTAAATATACTTTTTTTTTCTATCTCTTGAATCAAATACTTTGAATTTTTGTTTTGTGTGATGAAGTCTCACTAGGCAGCTCAGACTGGTTTGAAACTGTGCAGACCAGGCTCACCTCCAATTCATGGCGATCAACCTGCCTCAGCCTTAGGAGTGCTGAGATGGAAGACATCACCATGCCTTAGTGAAATGTTTGATTCATAAATTTATTATTTTTATTTTATTATTACCTTTGATATGTTGAAATTCAGGCACACGTTGAATATCCTTTATCTAAAATATTTAGAAATACAATGCTAAACACAAAATTTCTGTATGTGTCATGTACTTCTTGTATTTCCATGTATACTTATACATGTATATTTATATTTTCAGTGTGCCTGTTTTTGACTGTCATCCATCCCATGAGATCAGGCATAGATCCACTATGGAATCATGTCATAGCTCAGAAGTTTTGCATTTTGGAACATTTGGACTATGGATTTTTGGAGAAGAGATGCTTAACCTGTAGTGAGGTTTTGATTGAGGCTTAGAATTAAGTATATGAATTTAAGGAATGATAGGTATACTGAATATTTTTTGCCAAAGCTAATACACCTCTAAATACTCCAAGAGTGACCAAGTAATTTTATGAAATGTCCTTTTTCTTCAACTCTTGCTTTCAGAATTGTGATTTTGCTTCATTTCTAGGCATATGTCCCCACCATGCTTTCCTGTGACATCTGTGGTGAGATAGTAGCCTCAGAACTAGATATGAAGGCTCACCTAATTGTTCACATGGAAAACGAAGTTACATGTCCGTTTTGCAAGTTGTCAGGTGTAAATTATGATGAAATGTGTTTTCATATTGAAACTGCTCATTTTGAGCAGAATACACCAGAAAGAAACTTTGGGAAACTAAATGCAATGCAGTATGAAAATCCAGACAGCCAGAATACCACCCTACAGAGGACAATGGAAGTTCATTCAAGTATTCATTCAGCTTGTGCATCTAATTTTCCAAAAAATTCAGCCCAAAGCGTTCCTAAAGATGGGACTTTAAAACATGAAGCTTTTCATACAGAGAGGGTAACTGAATCTAGACAGTACCTGAGAAGCCAAGAAAAGCAGTCTGGATTGTCTCCAGTACCAGGATCAATTTACGAGACAACTTATAGTCCTCCTGACTGTCCCTTTTGTGGAAAAATAGAGGGGTGTAGTCAAGATATGGAGACGCACGTGAAAACAAAACACGCCAGTCTTTTAGAAACTCCATTAGAAGGTAAAGTGTTTAATTCAGTTAAATTGTTATGAAAACAATAGTCTTGGTTTAATCCATGCTATCAAGCTGACTTGGTAACTGCTACAAATGTGCTTTTAAGATTCAATTTCTGACATCTTATTCAGTTGCTTTGAAAATATATTCTCAATAGAATCCGTGACTTAAGCTGTTTTCCACCACTGTGTCTTAACCTTTTAATTTTTGCAAGATTTACATTTCATTTGTGTTTGCTTTCCATATATTTCCCACAGTGGTATTTTTACTCTTAGATAAAAAGGTATTCATTTATATTCTTGTTTCCCATATTTTAAATTCATTTGAATTATGTATATGTTGTATGTATATGTAGTGTATATATTTGAGAGTTTGGAAAATAAAAATCTATTGATTCATAATACTTTTTAAGTTATTACATCTGTATGAGTCAGTTCTGGTCTTCCAGGTCCTATTTTCTTAACTATTCCTTATTATTGTGCTAATTTAATAATTATCATTTTGTAACATGTCAATAATATCAGAGAGGACTGTTTTTGACCTTTTCATTATTTCCTTAGGCATTCTCATTTTATTTTTAAAATTTTTATTGTTGATGTGTGTGTGTGTGTGTGTGTGTACAGGTGTCCATGGATTCCAGAAGAGGGAACTAGGGTTATAACTGGCTGTGAGTCCCCTAATGTGAACAGTAGCTTTTAAATCCAACTGTAAAGGATTTTCATTTTCACAACAAGGTTAGAAAGTAGTAGAAAGTCTTTGATGTGCCTTGTTTGTTTGTTTATTGAGGCTTGGTCTCACTGTATAGCCATGGCTAGCCTGGAAATTGATGTGTGGACCAGGCTGGCTTTAACTTACAGAAATCTGATTGCCTCTAGCTCCTTAGTGCCATGATTAAAAGTGTGCACCACTATGCCTGGTGACATGTTTAATAAGCTAACTAGGAAAACATTTTACTCATATGATGAAGTTGCCAGATTGCACATAGTTCTTGGCATAGGGTGAAAAGTTTAAACATTCTGCAAATTGAACAAGCGTTTCTGCATCTCTACCACAGACTGTCATCAACCACTCTACGACTGTCCCATGTGCGGGCTCGTCTGTACAAATTACCATATTCTCCAGGAACATGTGGATTTACATTTAGAAGAAAGCAGCTTTCAAGAAGGTATGTTTGTGTCTAAAAGTATTTTAATTTCTACTTCCTATAATACATGTTTCTTTTAGGTTATTGATATAATGAAAAAAGTCATACTGTTTAAAAGTGAATCTGCTCTTTAAATAGTCCTCATGGAGCTGCACTGCTTTCCTGAAAGTTACTTCACAGATAAGTTTTACAGGATGAACTGTGGAGACACCATTCAAACCAGATTTTGACATCCTTGAGCTTTGCTTGACATGGAGAACGTACATCATTTAAGATAATGCTTTGTAAAGTGTTTGCCATTTTAAGGTTTTTATTGGCAAAGTAAGGCCATTCTTTCATTGGTTTGAAGTAATAAAGTTAGCATTTAGCTAGCAAAAATTTTGAACTAAGAAGCTGCCAATTTAAAAAGCTAGGTGAATTTATGTGAATCTCACAACTGTTGTGTGACAAACTTTCCCTGAGAAGACACAGCACACATGTCTACTTAACCCAGAGAGCCTATGACAGACCAAAATCCTGATACCACCAAAGTTCACCAAAATTCAGTTTGATGAGTCATTGAGTTTTATTGGGGTTACTTACAGGAGTATGGGTGAGGAGTTACAAGAGCAGAAATGGGTCAAAACCAGCTGCATCACCCACCCTGTCATGTGGGATGCTTACAAAATCTGGGAAACCGGGAGGATACTGCCTAGCCTGCAGGCTGCTCACCAGGTTGGAGGTTGCCATTTCCTAGAGATTCAGCTGGTCTAAATCCCTCCGAGGCAGCCCAGCTAGTTTCTGCCTATGTGGACACCATGCCATAATGTTGGATGTCATCCTCAGGAACGCCATTTTTTTTTTTTTTTTTTTTTTGGTTTTTCAAGACAGGGTTTCTCTGTGGCTTTGGAGCCTATCCTGGAACTAGCTCTGTAGACCAGGCTGGTCTCTAACTCCCAGAGATCCGCCTGCCTCTGCCTCCCTAGTGCTGGGATTAAAGGCGTGCGCCACCATCACCCGGCCCATATCTCTCTTTTAAGATGGGGTCTCTTACTGTCATGGAGTCCATGAGTTATGCTAGATCCCAGGAATGCTCCTATCTCTACTTCCCTCATGCAGGAATTACAAACATACCTACAAGGTTCACATGGTTCAGTGGACTGAACTCAGGTCCTTGTATTTGCAAGGCAAGCACTTCACTGGCAGAGCTATCTCCCTGGTCCTGTTGTCTGTCACTTTAAACAATAACATTAAATACTTCTTAGGGAGCTTTGGAAGTGGAAGGGTCTTGTATGAGTTTCCAGGATTTACAGAAAAGTAAAGTGGCCTCTAAGAGAAATAAACTGTATTCTACTCAATCTTAGTATTTGAGGGTATATAGATAACATAATAAAGTGGGAGATTTAGTGTTCAGTGGTTTACTACCAATACCAGTGATCTCTATGCATCACACGCCTGCTTTATCCCTCACCACAAGAGAAAAATTACTAGAACATTGATGGCAAATTATTCCTCTTCAGTGGTTCTCTGCTGCCTGCTCCAGTTGGTATGGTTTTGCCTTTGTTTAGGGTTCCTGTTTCTGTAATAGAACACCACAACCAAAAGCAGTTTGCAGATAAAAGGGTTTATTTTATCTTACATTTCTAGGTAACAGTCACCGCTGAGGGAAGTCAGGGCAGGAACCTGTAGGTAGGAGCTGATGCAGAGACCATGAAGGTGTGCTGCTGACTGGCTTGATCCCTCCTGGCTGGGTCAACCTGGGTTCATCCAGGACCATCAGCCCAGGAGTGGCACCACCCACAAGAGCTGGGTATTCCAACATCAATCACTAAGAAAATGAACTACAAACTTGCCTACAGGTCAATCTTTTTGGTTTTTTGAGACAGGGTCTCACCGTGTAGCTCTGTAAGTCACTTTTGTAGATCAGCCTAGAACTCATAGAGCTCCACCTGCATCTGTCTCCCAAATGCTGGGTGGGATTAAAAGCATGCAGCACCATAACCGGTCTACAGGTCAATCTAGTTTTGTTTTGTTTTTTGTTTCTTTTTCAAGACAGGGTTTCTCTGTGTAGCTTTGTGCCTGTCCTAAAACTAGCTCTTGTCGACCAGGCTGACCTCGAATTCACAGAGATCTACCTGCTTCTGCCTCTCGAGTGCTGGGATTAAAGGCGTGCGTCACCCACCTGGTTAATAGGTCAGTCTTATGGAGGCATTTTCTCAGTTGATAGTCCTTCTTGCCAAATGGCTCTAGCTTGCTAGCTTGCATCAAGTTAACATAAAACTAGCCACCCAGCTATCTTTTTTTTTTTTT
>NC_022034.1:30017731-30022472 GCF_000317375.1 Microtus ochrogaster | reverse complement strand
GGCTTTGTATTGGCGCATGTATTTTATTAACCAAGGCAGATAATCTCGGGATATGTTCAAAATCAGTTGTGAATTACATCACCAAGAATATAATGCTAGCTTGCATCAAGTTATAACAAACTAGCCACCCAGCTATCTTTTTTTTTTTTTTTTGAGTACTATTGTAAGGAAATGCTGAATGTCTGCTAATTCTTCCTTTATGGATAGGCTTTGTATTGGCGCATGTATTTTATTAACCAAGGCAGATAATCTCGGGATATGTTCAAAATCAGTTGTGAATTACATCACCAAGAATATAATGGAGCCTCAAATAGGAAGAGTAGCAATAGCTGGGAGGTTTGGAAGAAAAAAATGTTCAGTTTCGGAATTAAATAATCAGGTTTGTGGATTGTTATGTCTCTGGACTGAGGAATACCTTGAAGACTGTTAAACTATTCTGTGTGTTTCTCTGTGGATGTTTCCAAGGGAAATGTGTATGTGGGCAAACTGAATAGTGAAGATTTGTATTCAGTGTGGGGAGGTAGCATCCAGTTTAGTTGAATTCTAGATGGACCAAGACAGTTGTAGAAGGGGCAGACTCACTTTGGCTCTTCCTTCTGGATTGGGTCTTGTTTTTCCTGCTGCTGCTCTTTGCTTTTCGACTCTAGATAGAGTGTTTGACCTTTGGACTCTGGAACTCTTCTTAGCATCCCTATCAGAAATCTGAAGCCTTTGACCTCAGATTGGGATTTTATCCTTTCTAAACTGGTGCTGGCATTTCCAGCTTCTCGGTCTGACTCTCACTTCTAGTCTCTGTTTTCTGACTATCAGGAACTTTTTCCCGTGTTATTATGTGACCTAAACCCCTCATGACTCATGATATTTCTCTCATTCTGACTGTATGTGTGCCTGTCTCAGTGTGCCTGTGTGTGGTGTGTCTGTCTCAGTGTGCCTGTGTGTGGTGTGTCTGTCTCAGTGTGCCTATGTGTGGTGTGTCTGTCTTGCCCTTACTCCTATTTCACTGGAAAACCCTGAAAAATAAAGAACTCTAAGAAACAAGATACTGTACAGAAGCCACTAATAAAAGAATCTTCAGTTTCTCTGGGAAAGTCATTATGCTATAAAATTATCTTGCTTGGGTAAAACTAACTGTAGTGAAATACTTGGAGCTAGTGAGTGTATAGTTTGTATTTTTTATTACTTTCTTTTTTATATTTCTTTCAAAAGTGAGTCTCCATTAGTTGTATTCAGAGCCATCAATAAAAAGTGTCACTTAACCTTTCAATTTTTTTTTTTTCTCAGCCTATAATACTTCATAAACTGTCAGGAAGGTGACATCAGTTAGTCAATGAGAAGTGCTTGTTGCAGCCTGAGCACCTAGTGAATGTCGCTTGTACTCTCTGATAGGTATGGACAGAGTCCAGTGTTCTGGTGATCGAGAATTAGCTCACCAGCTTCAACAAGAAGAAGACAGGAAGAGGAAATCTGAAGAATCAAGACAAGAAAGGGAAGAGTTCCAGAAGTTGCAGGTACAAAAATTAATAACAGTTTTATTGAGTAGAGTTCTTATTTCCCAAATATATTTTAGAGATGTTAACTTATGTCTGAAGATATGACTCCACCATTAAAAGCTCACAGCGAAAAATATTTCTACCTAGCCTGTCCATGTTATGTTAAAAAATATTTTCATCTGTGTCCTCTATAATTTGTTGGGATGGGGGACACAGTTCTCCAAAGCTGGAGAGATGTGTTAGGAGTGCTTGCTGCTCCAGCAGAGGGCTTGAGTTCATTTCCCAGCCCCGACGTCAGGCAGCTTATACCTGCTTATAATTCCAGCTCCAGGTGATCTGTTCCCTCTTCTATCTTCACAGTCACAAAGCCCCCTCCCCCAATAAATAAAGAAAAGGAAGAAAGGAAGAAAATGTAGCCGTTCTTGACTGTATATGTGGCACATGCCTTTAGTCCCAGCATTAGGGAGACAGAGGAAGGTGAATAAATCTCTTGAGTTTGAGGTCAACCTGGGAACCATCTCAAAAAACCCCAAAATAAAACAAAACAGTGTAGCCATCTGTTCAGATACTGGAATAATCATTTCAGATAAAATATGTGAAAAAATTTACAGAAAACAAACAGAATTTTGTTTTCATTTTTCTTTCTCTCATGTGTTTAAATGAAGAATCAAAATAAAGTGTTTTGTTTCATGTTAGATAGCTATCAGGTAGAAAAGTGTGCGCATAAAACTATGCAAGTGACGGGCAGATTGTGACACTGTACTGAGAATCTGTCTGACTGCTTAAAATTAGTGTGTATCTTTCTGTTGACTGAGATTTCTGTCCTTCCCAGTTACCATAGTCATTAAGTCCCAAAGAAATCACACAGATGTCTACATTAATCATAAACTGATTGGCCCACTATCTCAGGCTTCTTATTAACTCTTATAGCTTACATTAGTCCATTATTCTTATCTGCGTTAGCCACATGGCTCAGTACCTTTTTCAGCAGTGTAGTCACATCTTGCTTCTTCTGTGTCTGGACAGGACTGCCGAGGGAGCTTCTCTCTTTCAAGAATTCTCCTGTTCTCATAGACCCACCTCTACTTCCTGTCTGGTTGTCCTGCCTATACTTTCTGCCTGGCTACTGGCCGATCAGCATTTATTTAAAATATAATTGACAGAATACAATTGTCCCACACCATCTCTCCTTAGTGTTAAGTTCCTTTAAGGATCACAACCTCTGGACTGGAGAGACAGCCCAGAAATTAAGAGCACTGACTACTATTCCAGAAAACCCAGATTTGGTTCCCAGTACCTACATGGAAGCTCACAATTTCAGACATTTTTATTTAACAAAAGTTCAGAGGTTGGTGTTTCATAATATCTGAGGGCACATTTTTCTCATATGAATGTAGTCTCTGTTGGATTAAACTTGCAGCATCTGAGGATGTTTAGTGCATTAAATTTTTTAATACATGTTTCTCCTTTTTCGTTTCTAGTTTGTGGACTATAATTATTTGTATTGATAATGCATGTAGAGTTTTTAAATGCCATTTATATGTGTTAATAGAATAGTTAAATATAAAGGTTTATGAGTGAATATATCTGAAAATGTTCCCTAATTTACATACATCCGAAAGCCTTTTTTCTCAGACACATACATATAACTATTTTTCCTTGAACTGTGTTTTGGAAAATCTAATTTAGGATTTTCACCACTTCACAATTATCAATTATTCATTTATTTACAATTTTTTTTCATATCAGAATTGAGACGAATAAGGAAAATTATTTTTTTAAGTTTTTTTTACTTTGCATACTAGTTGTACAGCACTACAGTTGTAGTTGTCTACAGAAACAACTTAAGGGAAGGATGACTTATTTGAACTCTCAGTTTTAGACCATCATGGTAGGAAACATATGGGAAAGGCATTCACATGACAGTGAGCCAGGAAGCTGATGTTACGACAGCAATCAAGCCAGAGAAGCATAACTTCCCATTCGTCCACAATATCCCCAAATAGCACCTTGGTCTGGGACACAGATATTCAGAACATGGCTTCTTGTTTCCTGTTCAAAATGAAATACCATAAAAAGGTCCAATGACTTTTGAATATCAGCAATAAGAAAGTCCCTAACATTTAAAGAGCTTTGCTACTGTATTAGTTACTTGCTGCTGTGATCAAATGCACAACAAGAAGTACCATAAAGGAGAGGCATTTATTTGCCTGACAGTTGGAGGGGCTGCAGTCCATTTTAAGCAGGGAAGACATTGCAGGGAGAATGGGAAGTAGCTGGTTACACTGCATCCACAGTCAAGGAAGCAGCAAAATGGTTACAGGTTTCAGTTCACTTCTTCCTTTTCATTCAATCATTCATTCATTCATTCATTCATTCATTCATTCATTCCGTGTGGAACCCTAACCAATAGGATGGTGCCCTACACATCCAAAGTGGGTTTCCCATTCAATTAACCAAATCTATAAGCTCTCATTTTCCCCTGGGTTTTTTTCTTATTTTTTTAAATTTTTTTTATTTGTATGTGTGTATGTTTGTGTGTTCTTGTACCCAGTGCCATAGAATATATGTGGAAATCAGAGAACACCTTTGGGGAATCAGCTCTCTTTCTCCACTTTGGGTTTCAGAGATCTAATTCAGGTCATCAGCCTTGCATGGCAAACACTTTTTCTCTCTGAGCCATTCCACCAGTTCTCCAGCTGATTCTAAATCTCTTCAAGTTGACTGTCAAAATAAGCCATTGCAACTCTGCCATTTCTCATTGACATCCAAACATGCCACTATTAAACCATAGTTTTCAAGTTCAGAGTCTTTTGTGAGGATCATACAATCTTATAGCTGCAAGCCTCTATAATATTACAAAACAAGTTTCATGCTTCTACCATATGGTGACACAGAGTGGATGTTCTCATTCTAAAAAGGAACAATGGATACACAGCAAAAGAAATATCAGATCAAAGCAAAACACAACCCAGCAGACCGAGCACCGAATCCTGTAGTTCTATGTTAGGCATCTGGGACTCTTGATGGAATCACTGAGCTCCAAGGGCATGGGTAGTTCTGTCTTTCCAGCTTTGCTGCCTGTAACATTAACAGCCTTTTTTTTTTTTTTTTTTTTTTTTTTTCCTTTTTTTTTTTTTTTTTTTTTTGGTTTTTACTCTGTGCCTTCAGCTTTCCTCAGTAGATGTCCAATGCTTTTGTCATCTTCAGCATTCTATGATCTCTATTCCAACTTGTGCACTACCTTCACA
>NC_022034.1:30015804-30016914 GCF_000317375.1 Microtus ochrogaster | reverse complement strand
CAGGCAATGCTCTTAACCTCTGAGCCATCTCTCCAGCCCCTGGGGACCAAGTCTTTAAACATAGAGCCCATAGGAACCATTCTCACTCGGACTACCACAATAATTACTGCTGCTTTAAAAAATAAAAATTATCTGTGGGTGTGAGGGTGTACACATGTCCTGGCGGGCCTGTGGAAGTAGGAAAATTTCTGAAAGTTGGCTCTCTCCTTCCGACATGTGGGTCTCAGGGTTTGAAGTCAGGTAACCAGATTTCAGAAGCAAATAACTATCACACTGTGCAGCTGCTTTCATACCTGCTTTGTTTATAACCTTAACACTTTACCTAACACTTAACACATTTTCAGCTCTCTGGTCTACCTTGTACTCTACTGTAAACCTGCATAAGGGTTATAGCCTGTAATCGTGATGCAGTCTGAATGTTATCTTGAGATTTCCTTACCAATCTTCTACTTCTTCAGCCCCTGAAGTTCTTAGGACACAAGCAGAATGAAGCCAGATTCTTGCCAGAATGAATCCCAAATGACTTATAGCCCAGTTTACCTCTGAAACCTCCTGAATCAGGCCTCCACTCTTCACATGGTCCTAGCATTCTGGTCTCCCTACTCTATCAGAATGGTCCCTTAAGCCCAGCTTAAAGTATTCTAGGGCCTTTTGAGCCTGGAGTTCCAAACTCTTCCTCAGTCCTCCTCATAAACAGGTTTCAACGGCATAAGAACTCTCCGGACAGGTTGACTACAGTAGAAGCCCACTCCTTAGTAAGCTTTTTTAGACCTTAGTTGTTGCTTTGATCGAATAAGTGTCAAGAAGCACTTTATGGAATATACTTTATGTATAGCGTGAGGAAGAATGCTGGTCACATTGCATTTACAGCCAGAAGCAGGGACAGATGAGCTACTTTATCCTTTCTATTCAGTCTGTGAGTAGCCATGGGATGTGCCATTTTTAGGGTGGGTTGGTTTCTGCTGTAATAGGAGCAGCGGGCTGCTTCCTGCCACCCAGCTAGCTTTATACCCGAAATAATTACACGGAAACTGTATTCTTTTAAACACTGCTTGGCCCATTAGTTTCAGTTTCTTATTGGCTAGCTCTTACATATCGATCTAACCCATT
>NC_022034.1:29949188-30012959 GCF_000317375.1 Microtus ochrogaster | reverse complement strand
TGTTCTGTTTACTCCTCCCACCTATGTTTTAACCTATCAGGTCCAAGCAGTTTCTTTATTTCTTAACCAATGAAATCAACATCTCTATTAGCTCAATCTAGACAACCCACAGACATACCCTTAAATGTTCCTGTTGTAAATTTAAGTCACCTCAACCCTAATAAAATTAACCATGACACAGATGTAACTTTGTAAGATTTGTTTAGATTTCAGGAAGTTTATCCATAAGGCGTTTTATACATTTGAATGTCTCAGTACAGTTTGCAAAAACACAGCTCACTTACTCTGTAGCATGATTGATTGATTTGAAGACAAAGTGGGACTTTGTGGATGAGTGTTGGGACAGAATCGCAAATTCCCATTACAAACTGTATCTTGAGAATTCTGCCTTTAGCAGAAAGATAGTTCTTTCATTCCAATACTAGAAGGAAAGCAACTAATTATTTCTTAGAGCTGCAGAAGCTTACAGAGAAATATCTAGTTATTAAATTATGGATATATGGCTTAATTATTATGAAAATCTTAACATTTACTTGTATGAAAAATCCATTAGCCCATCTATGTTAATATACATTCCCCTCCCCCAAAAAAAATAAGTTGAAAGTTTCCATTTGCTTGAAGAACAGGGATATAAAAATAAGGTATTTATTTTGTGTTTATTAGCGGCAGTATGGTTTAGATAATTCTGGTGGATACAGACAACAGCAGCTACGGTACATGGAGATGGAAGTAAACAGGGGAAGAATGCATCCCTCTGAATTTCACAACAGAAAAGCAGACATGATGGAATCAATAGCTATTGGTATTGATGATGGAAAAACAAACACTTCTAGTGAGTGCTTGAAAATACAAGTTGCAGTTTACTATTGTATGTGCTACTGGAGTAATAAATTTAATGTTGCATACGTCACTGGGGTAATATAGTCATTTGAATTTGCTGGATTTTTTTGTCAACAGTTAATGTAGTTTGAGGTGAGATTGTACTTCACATATTTTTTCCAAATATTTAAAACTAAACTCCTATTTTTATTGTAAATAATTCACTTAAAATAATTTAGTTTCTCTTGTATTAACTCACAGCAATGGGAAATGAACCTTTAGGTTTTTTTAAACATTTTATTAGCGTATGTTAATGTTTATTTGGCTTTGGTTCATGATTACTTGTAAGAACATAAATGAAGGGTCAGAAAAAAAGATATGTGTTTCACCACTTCCCCACCCTAGTAACCATTATCTTCCTATAGATCTGAGGGACGTGAGGGCCTCACGTTCTCCTATCCTGTAATGGTTTAATGTCTATAAATCATCAGAGATGGGTGTGTCCTTGCGACCACCCCTCTCCTCTCTGACAGTTTTGGTGTAACATGATCGGCCAGGCCTGCTTGTTGTTGTTTTTTGCCCTGCCCAGTACCCCACAACTGTTTAGCCCCAAAGAAAATCACACATAGATCTCTATAAGTTATAAAGCTGATTGGCCCATTAGCTCTAGCTTCTCACTGGCTAACTCTCACATCTTGATTAACCCATTTTTCTTATCTATGTTGGCCATGTGGCTCAGTACCTTTTTTTCTGTGGGGCAGATCACATCCTGCTGCTTTGGTGGTCTGGGCAAGAGTGAGAGGAATCAACTTCCTCCTTCCCAGAATTCTCCTGTTCTCATTGTATCATTTCTACTTCCTGTCTGGTTTTCCCACTTCTACTTCCTGCCTGGACAATCAGTGTTTATTTAAAACATGATTGACAGAATACAGACAATTTTCCTGCACCATTTTGGTAACCTGAGTATTGTTCAGATAGTCTTTGCTACTTAGGTTGAAAGCCAGAAACCCTTCGGTGCCCCTCTTCCTTAATGTTTCCTGAGCCTTGGAGGGGTTAATGTAGATATACCACTTAGGATTGAATATCAAATAGTCATTATTCTCACTAAGTTCTTTGACCAGTTAATGACACCCACTACCAAACATTAATCTACGAATGTAAATATAAATTTTTTAACACAATTTGACAGGCATAGCATGTGAATTTGGCAAAACTATAATAGCTTTCCCACTAAGGCTGATTTTTTTAATATGGTTGTATGATATCATTGCTAAGACAAAGTTTGCCAGGAAATGAGGTATTTCTGTCTTACATCTAATAAGCATGCCAGAGTATATATATAATTTTATTCTTATAGGTTTTCCCCCTTTTCATTCTTAAAGTACTGTTCTAAACCTTGATTCCATCTGAGTCCTTTATCTTTCTGTTGCTAGAGTGTCTGTTTCATACCACTTCATCATTTTTTCTCTCCATGAGTAAACTTACTATTCAGTCACAAGTCATTTTTGTTGTTCTTTTTCTTGAATGTAAGTCTTGTTTAGTTATTATTGTTTTAAATTTATATCAAGTTTTTCTTCATGATAGTAGGCACAGCTGCAGCTATTGGTAAAATGATTATTTTGAATTATTTTTTTTAAAATTGTCTCCCTAAAAACATTTCCATGTATTTCATTCAAATAAAATACATATAATGACTTTTCTTTTTCATACCCCATGCTGTGAGAAAACCTGAACTACATAAAAGGCACCACTGCCCATTGTCATCCGAGTTTTTAAAGAAGACAGAATTTAAAAAAAAAAAAATTAAAAAAAAAAAGAAGACAGAATTTTTTACAAAGAACTATAATGTTCTGTTGTGACACAGTGTGACTAGATAATAAGTAGGGGTCATGAAAAAAATAAATGTTCTGATTGTTTTTGTAGAGTCAGAAAAAAGTTACTTGAAGGTGATGTTTGGTTCTTCCAGGATTTTTAGAATTTTAAGAAGAAGAAGAATTTTCAAAAGGAAGAATCACATGTAAACTTGTCCAAATATCTTGCTTAACCAAATTCTAGACATTAGTCTAGGGTCATGTTTCTAGAAATATTGTCATATTTATCTTTCTTTGCTTAGCACTTACTATCTTGTTATGTATACAAAGTATAGTACTGAAGTTAAATTATAAGCTCAGCAGCAGAATATTTGATTGTTAGGTCAAGAAGAATAAAAAGTGAAGGTCAGATGCAAGACACTGGCTTAAGCTTTATGTACTGCAGATTAGTACTAATGCTGTAGACTAGCAGGAGACACACACTTTCAGGTGGAAGCAGACTGATGAAGACTGAGCAAGCTCTAGTGGTGAGCATAACAAATGGAAAGACAAGAAGAGCATTTGTTCTATAAGGGTGGGTACTCTTGTGTCCCAGGCTTTGCAGTTGAAGAGCTTAAGGATGCAGTCACCTTCAGGTCATTGCAGGGAGAACGATTTTAGTGTTAGAAAACGTAGGTTTATTTTCACGTTAGAAAACTTAGTTTGTGGGGCAGTGAGATCATGAGCTAAGGTCGTAGTGTGAGATGATAAATTAAAAGTGGACTTGGTAGGTGTTTTCTGTGGAGCTTGAAGCTGATGTTAGACATGAACAGCCGTGTAATGGAGATAATGAATCTTCTTCAGTATTCCAAATCTCTTCTATTCTAGGAATTATTGAAGCCCTCCATAGATATTATCAGAACACTGCCACAGATGTGAGGTGTGTGTGGCTCTCTACAG
Organism: Microtus ochrogaster; assembly: GCF_000317375.1. Lineage (NCBI taxonomy): Eukaryota > Metazoa > Chordata > Mammalia > Rodentia > Cricetidae > Microtus > Microtus ochrogaster. Next base: position 30,009,390 of record NC_022034.1, on the reverse strand, counting down.
TGGTGGACCACTTTCATTCATCCTTTGGGGACAAAGGTTGGGGTTGTGGTTATAGAAATTTCCAGATGCTACTTTCATCATTACTGCAAAACGATGTGTATGGTGACTGCTTGAAAGGTACTGTTATCCTCTGAGTTTATACACATAGAGGGTCTTGCCAAGAAATGTCTTAGAAATTGGGTTTTAGTAGAATACATGTTACTATGGGGTATAATTGTTCAGCATATTAGTACCTGACCTTGTGACTTGTTTTGCTTACATGATTCCAGGTATGTCCATTCCTTGTATTCCAAAAATTCAGTCCATGATTGAAGATGCATGGAAGGAAGGTTTTGATCCTCAGGGAGCCTGTCAACTTAATAACAAATTACAGGGAACAAAGGCCTGGATTGGAGCTTGTGAGATTTATACACTTCTGACCTCACTGAGAGTAAAGTATGTACCTGCAAACTCCAGTTAACATTATTGCATTCAATTGCAAATTACCGGCATTAAATTTAGTCAGACTAAAGTTCACTGCCTTAGTTATTTTTTTCCATGCTGTAATAAAATGTGCTAGCCAAAGTAACTTAAGTGAGGAAGGTTTATTTTGGCTTACGTTTCAAAGGATACAGCCCACTGTGGTGGGGAAACAAAAGGTGCAGAAAGTAGACTGGCTGTCATATTGCATCAGCATTTATGTACAGTATGTTTTAACAAAATTGATTTCAAATTTGTATCAATATACAAAATTTGTATATAATATACAAAAGTTAAATCTAATGCAAAACATTTAGAAAAAATAAATAAAATGGAGCTATTAGAAAAAAAAAAAAGAAGCATAGTATCAGTAGGAAATGGGAACCTGCTATAAAGTTCCGGACCTGCCTCCAGTGATCTCCTTCCTCCAGCAAGCCTCCACCCCCTTGAGTTTTCACAACCTTCTCAAATAGCTCTTCCTGCTGAGGATCAAGTCTAATGTGAGCCTACAAGGGACAGTGCACATTCAGAGTATGGCAGAAACCATTAACAGTTTTTTTTTTCTCTTTTTGAGATTTTATTGCTATGAGAGACAAGGATGCATTGTTTGTGCTGGAATTTAAAATAATCAAGCTATTAAATGCTTTTGGTTATGCTTTATAGTACATTTTTTTTTTTTTTTGTGTGGCGTAGAAGTGAACCTAGTTCAACAATCTGATTTATTCAAGATTACTTAAAGGAAACGTGCCACCATAGTCTGGGCCAGACAGGAGACACTGGGTGGAGAGGGGAGAACTCACATTCCTATGCTGTTCACCAGTATTGTCTGTAACAGGAACTAAAAAAAAAATCAAATGTACTCTGAATATTTTTATATTTACTCATTTATTTTTGGAGTAAAGTATTTATAATGCTTTTGATGTAAAAATGACTACTACTGAGGATTAAAATCAGAATTCAGATTTTTTCTTTTAAATAAGACACAATAACTTGATTGAAGTTTTTAATTATTTCTGTGTTTACACTTAACGCTGAGTAGAAAAACCTCTGTAAGAAGTTGTTTTCTTTAAAAACAAAAACCATGAAAGTTATTATTTTATTGGTTTTGCGTTATGTGTATATGTGTATGTTTGTGTTTATGTGCACATGAGTGTGGTGCCTTTGAACCCTGTAGTGCTGAAGTTAACAGGCGACTCTGACCAAATGTGGGTCTTCCGCAAGAGTAGTGTGTGCTTTTAACCACTGAGCTATTTTTCTAAGTCTCTATATTTTTGTTATTATGCATGTGTTGGAGAGTGCCTGTGGAGGTCAGAAATCTAATGTGTGGAGTTGGTCTCCCCATCTTCCTTGATGTGGGTCCCAGGGATTCAACTCAGGTCATCAGGCTTTCAAAACAAACATCCTTACCCATGGAGCTATCTCTCCAGCCTCTAGCTGGCAAGTTTCTAGCTGATCATCAGGGATAGGGACATTAGAATAAAAGTGATTGTGTCCCATGTTATAGCACATGGGTTTTAAAAGTCCAGCATGCTTCTTATTTGCTGTGCAGGGAATATGTTAGGAAATCATTGTAATCTTTAGCTCATTCATGAGCTATGAGTGGTGATTTGAGTTATTATTTTCCCCACAAAATGATAGTTTTTTTTTTGATAGTTTTTCTAAATGGTTAAAATTCATATTTACTTTTTTCTTCATAGGGAAGTCATCAATACATAAAATTGTTCTGGATCAAGATTTTTTTTTTGTAAATTACATTTATGCAAAAATTTGTAAAATATCTCTAAACTATTTTCTTTGTCAATTGTTTAGGTGCCGCATTATTGATTTTCACAAGTCAACTGGTCCATCCGGTACACACCCTCGCTTATTTGAATGGATATTGAACTATTATTCTTCAGCTAGAGAAGGGAATCCAAAGGTTGTGTGTACATCTAAACCTCCTGTCTATCTCCAGCACCAGGGTTAGTAGATCACACACACAACTATCATTTTTAAGAGAGCAGATTGACTATTGCTTAAGGAAGGTCAAGATTGCAATAGTGACAGGGTGGAGGGGGGGTGCTGTTATGACTGGTTGTCAGAGCTATTTGTCATTCTGGTACATTCTTGGGTGACACAGCATCTTGTGGCCTTTGCACTTCTTGTGGTCTTTTCTGGTTCACTGCTCTCATTGTCCATCCCTTTCCTTCTTCCAGTCTTTACTCATTTGTCACTATGTTAAGTCTTTCTAGACTGTACTTATTTAAAACAGCAAGTCTGTGTGTGTATATGTGTATATGTGTGTGTGTGTGTGTGTGTGTGTGTGTGTGTGTGTATAACTCACACAGAGACTGTGGATGTATATATAGTAATAACTGTACAGATGTGAGATATTAAACTGATATTTATACTTTGACTAGGTCATAGTCGAACAATTGTTGGCATTGAAGAGAAGAAAAACCGGACATTATGTTTACTAATATTTGATCCTGGATGTTCTTCCCGAGAAATGCAGAGATTGTTAAAGCAAGACATAGAGCCTGGTAGTCTCAGGCAGCTGCGGAAATCTGTGGGGAATCTTAAACATAAGCAGTACCAGATAGTAGCAGTTGAGGGCGTTCTTTCACCAGAGGAGAAAGTTGTAAGTATCTCAGTATCAGGTGAAGTCACTGAAAAGTTTTAGTTAAAATCAGCAGTCTCTCTCTTTATCTCCTCACAACTCTTTTTCTATTTCATGAAATGGCAAATACATTTGTCTTTGATGTCACTGGATTTCTGGAATGGCCATTTTTAAATTTAGATAGTACCTAAATGTCTTTCAGTTGCTTAATTCATTTTCATAAAATATTTAAGTTTGTTGTTTTACCTTTTGATGTCAGGTAAGTGATCAGTAACAATAATGTGGTTATGAAAACAACATGTAACCTGACTCAGGTGGTCTTACTGTTTATCACACTAGATTCAGGAGCTATATGTTATCCTTTGGCCTTCTGAGTATACTCAGTTCAAGAACAACTCTTGCCTTTATCATTTATAGTTAAGTAATGAGCTCCAAATTACTGAAAAACTTTTAGACAGTAGAAAACCTCCACTGAGGTTGTAAGCTGCAGTGGCATCATAGCACACTAAGCCTAGACAATGCATGAGATCCCAGAATCTTAAGATTTTATTTTTTATTTTTCTTTTTAATTGTATGTATTTGTGTGTGTCTAAGCGTGGTATTGTGTATAGATTAAAACTCTCATGGAAGCCAGAAGAGGGCATAGATGCCATGGAGTTTGTGTAGCAGGTGGTTTGTGAGCTGCTGGATATGGGTCCTGGGAAATTCATTTGGGCCTCCTGCAAGAGCACTATGTCCTCATAACCATTGAGCACATCTGCAGCCCTGGTATGGGAATTCTATGAGAAAACTAAAGAGTACTTATTGAGAACTTCATATTTCTTTCCTTCTAAAGACGAGACAGAATGCTGGTGAGGGACATGGGAAAGAACAGGCTCAAGGGGAAAGGAGTCAGATTTAAAACAGAAGCTGGCTAATCTCAGCTTCTTAACTGGAGATAGAAAGACAAAGATTGTTTGCTGGGTTACTCAGTTTAAATATGCTTTAAAAGATTTCTTTTCAATGTCTTTAATACCCAATCATAAACTTATTTTTAATCCTATTAGTAGTTTGGCCAGATAAATGTAGAGTTCATTTTAATTCTTATTACGGGTTCTGATGCTTGCTTTCAGTGCATAGTAACTTTGGAGAGTATAGTAGTAATCAGGTGTTGTCTGGGCTCCAGGTGAACAACATTTTAAGTGGCTTTTATGTTTCCAGTTTTAGAAAGTGAGTCATTGTTGCTGCTAGAATACTAAACATGTCTTTTCTGTGCTTTACTTTTGACTTTGTTTTTTTTTTTTTTTGGGATTGCAGGGTTTGTTAGATCATAGCTGTGCCTTTAAGAATTACAGCTACTAAGGACTTTACGTGTATCACTGAATAGAACATCACTGTAGGGTAAATGGATATTGTTTCTGTGTTTCAAATGAGGACGCTTATAGTGAGTAGTGAAGTCAGATCTGCAGTGTAGCAGTTTATCCAGCACTTGGTCTTGTGTAGCCTCTTGGAAAAAGCTTCTTTTTAAGAAGTTTTACTAAATCATTTTTTTTTAATATTTCATTCATGTATAAGGATGTGTTCTGATTATTCTCACTACCTTCACCTTTTCTGCTCTCCCCCACACCCCTATCAACTCACCCTTAGTTCTGATTTTTTATTTTTTCCCAAAAGAAAATGAAAATTGAGACAGATCTTCTTCACAGTGTATCTGTGGCTGACCTGGTGACTCATTATATAGACCAGACTGGCCACAGAAATCACAGAGGTCGGCCTGCCTTTGCTTCCCAATGCTGAGATTACAGGTGTGCACCACCATGTACTGCCCTATTAAAGCTATTAAATCATGTTTATTTTTATGTAAATTTGTGTGTGTGTGTGTATGTGTGTGTGTATGTGTGTGTGTGTGTATGTGTGTGTGTATGTGTGTGTGTGTGTGTGTGTGTGTGTGTATGCATAAGTTGTTTCTCTCCTTTTACCATATGAGTCCCAGGGCTTAAATTCAGTTCCTTGGGTTTGGCAGAAACTGCCTTTACCAACTGAGCTGTTCCACTGGCTTCATTGTTATATTTTGATAATAATTTACCTATTATTCACAAACAAAGTTTGCCATTTAAAACTTCTTTTATTTTTGAAACTGTCTTATGATGCTATAAGATATTTTTGCTGTGAATATATTTTGAGTAACTGTTTATTCAAGACCTGTCTAGATATTTAAGGTCTTGTTAGTTGAAAGAATAAATACCATCTAATTAAGGTTAGTTAAAATAATAATTAGTTATGTAATAACAGATATTAGTCATATCCTCATTAAAAAGAAAAGGAAAACTGTAAAAAGGGTCTTATTATATTTGTGTGTGTGTGTGCCTGTGTGCAAACCACATAAGTGTTACACCAGAACATGGTGTCCCCTATACCTAGAGTTGTGGGTGGTCATGAGCCACCCAATATGGCTGTTGGGAACTGAGCTTACATCTTTTGTAAGAACCACATCACCAAACATGGAGCTGTTTTTCTAGAAACCTATTTTCACTTAAAAATTTTTTTTCAACCTTTGAGGCAAGGTTTCATGTGGCCCAGGCTGGTCTTGAGTTCACTGTGTAGCCTAGGTTAACTATGAACTCCTCATTTGTAGTAGGAGCTGCAGGCTGCATTCCTGCCACCCAGCTCCCAGCCATCGGCTAGCTTTACTTGAAATAACAACACGGAAACTGTATTCTTTTAAACACTGCCTGGCCCATTATATCTAGCCTCTTCTTGGCTAACTCTCATATCTTGCTTAACCCATTTCTAATAATCTGTGTCTTACCGGGAAAGATTCAGCATGTCTGACCTGGCGGCTTGCTTCATTGCGCGTCTGCCCTGGAGAGGGGAGGCATGGTGTCTGCCTCACTTCTTCTTCCTCCCAGCATTCTGTTCTGTTTACTCCACCCACCTATGTTCTAACCTATCAGGCCAAGCAGTTTCTTTATTAATTAACCAATGAAAGCAACAGATTGATATGACACTCCCACATCACTCATTCTCTTACCTCAACATCATGGATTACTGGCATTTGATATTATGCCTGGCTTTTCTTCACATCTTGATAATAGTTGCTAATATACTTCAGTACATTCTTAGTTTTTATTTGGTTATTCCAATTTCAATTATCCTAATTTGTTTAGTTTAGCTGAGTTTAATATGCTTTAGTTTGTAAACCAAATTTGGAAGTAGCAGAAACAATGAAATTTTCCTTTATTCTTTTAATATTTTATTAACACTATGAATATTTTTTATATGTATAGAATGTATTTTGACTATGGTTTCCTTCTCTGTTCCCCTTAAATTCTCCCAGATCCTTTCCCACCAAGTCCTTATCATGTGCTTTATTTATCTTTTTTCCATAACCCACAGAGTCCAATTTTTTTCTCATATATTCCTGGGTATGAGACCAGCCACTGGAGCATGGTCAACTTACCAAGAGACATATCCTTAAAGAAACTGACTCTCCCTCATCCCCAAGTCAGATACTATAACTCCTCACCCAGGAATGGTACAGCTGGAATACTAACTCATAATAAACAAGGGTTTTGTTGTTGTTGTTGTTGTTGTTGTTGTTGTTGTTTTTGATTTTGAGACAGGATCCTACTCTACAGTTTTGGCTGTCCTGGGACTCACTATGTAGACCAGTCTAGCCTTGAACTCACAGGGATCTACCTGCTTTTGCCTCCTCAGTGGTGGGATTATTTGCTCATAGCTCTATCATTCTTTTTACTTCTTCTTTCGTCCCCTGTTGTTCCTCAAACCCCCTCCCATCTATATCATTGTGAGTCAGCAGTTTTACATTTGACAGAGTCCATCGGATAATAACATTTTGTTTTACTCTATTTTGCCTTTATCTAGAATTTTCTTCATGACTTGACTTGTAAAATATGTATTACTAATTTTTTAAGTTTTAGATCATAATTTTCCACTAGTGCTTTTCATTGTAATTTTGAAAAAAGTACAGGTTTTATTTTCTACGTTGAAATGATGATAAGACAGAGGGTTGATACAACTACTCAGCTGTCAAAAATACTTGCTACCAAGGCTGACAAACTCTAACTTCAGGATCCTCCTGTTATAAAGAAAGCTGACCTCTATAGCATACACAGGCATGCACGGATAAAACAATACATGTAATTTTTTTTTAAAAAAAATGATAACATAGTATATGTAATTAATTTCTAGGTTATAATTCATAGCCTGTTTTCTTCTTGATTCTTTTTCAAGGCCAGGAAACAGGCTTCTCAAGTGTTTACAGCGGAGAAGATTCCTTGAATGAAATATTTCGGTGATTTTGTACTTATCCTTTTTACTGATACTGAACTCTGATACAGTTGAAGAATTTGATTTCACTTAAGTCCCTGGCATAACATTTGAGTTATAAGTGCCTGTTAAGTTATACTTCTTATTAATTCATTGTCTGTAATTAGTTGAATAAAATACCTTGTTTGCATTGTTGATTTTGATTTCTTGTCCATGTCTCACAAACTTGTTTTATAGTTCACAAGCTAATGGATTGGGCCATAACTTGTATGAGTTACTTAGTACTTAACATCTATTAATACATTTAATTTTAAAACAATTGTTTAAGGGAAGCACTATTATTAACTCCATGAACCCAGATGCCTGATAAATTAGCATTAGCCCAGGGATATTACAAGATGGATCCCACAGCCAGCTCACTGTATTTTCCATTGTTGTGTCAATCAGGCCGTTATTGCGGTGACAAACACTCAATCCAATTCAAGTAGGAAGATTTCTTTTGCTTCAATATTTCAGTGTTGGGTGGGCTTACTCTGTAGTCTGCTGTGGTGCTATAGCAGATCCACTGACTCACTGTGGCCAAAAAGCAGAGTTGAGGCAGGAACAAGCTCTACTCAATGTGATATAGATCTCCAATGGGGATATCAGATAATCCACCAAATAACTGATTCACTGACAAGAACTTCTGGTCCAATAAACTGAATAACTGGATCTACCAGTGAGTCCAAACTATGAGCACAAATGAGGTGCCTTTGGGGATGGTGATGTTTTTGTGGGGTGGAGCTTCTATTATCACAAAATGAGTACTTCCTTAATGGGTAGTGATCACCTTAATATGTAACAAGTTTGAAAACCAAGGATTCTCTTGTTAAATATTTCCACTAACCCTCCATCTCTCCTGAAAGCCTTTGTGGCCTGGCCTGTAGGAGAAATACTAGATTCTGGTCAGACAACTCTTGTATGTGTGTGTACATGAGAATCTTATTATTCTGCTCAATAAACAAAGAATTATTGAAAGATTTAGAAATTCACAGAAACTGTGAGTAACTTAGAAAAATGTCTTAGAACCAAATCAGTTATAGGCTATTGTTTGGTGTCAATTTTTAAAGCAGGAACGATCAAGTTATAATTTTAGGATACTCAAATTTCAGATTACAAACAGAGCACATTTGTTTGGCATAGAACAGAAGTTCCCAAAGGGAATGGATACTGAACAATTTAAAAACTGTTCATTTAAAAAGCAAAACAAAAACCTGTGTGAAGTTTGTTAACATGAATTTCAGTCATTCAGTCTCCCAATGAGTCTTCCTGTCTTAATTTTTTTCAACATTGAAGCCAAATGCTCTAACCTTTGCATTTGTTTGCGTGACCTAGTTTGATATTCTTTCTTGCTGGTTTGTAAAATTTAGCCTGTAGAAATGCCAGTGAAGTCCTTAGTAAATGTATATTGTTGACAAGGTCATGGTCATATCAAGGGTCAATGCCTCAGCCTCATTGGAATGGCAAAACCTTCCCTTGGTGAGGCTCAGAGGGGCATCAAAGCCTTTCCTAGGGTCTGAGTGTGAATACTGGCAGTGAGTGCAGAACATATCCCCTTGTAGCTTTCTCACTGCTCCTCTCTAACACCTGATGTTTATGGTATGAAGACTAATACCCTACAGAGACTTCTATGTCTACTAAGATTAGTCAAACCTGCCTCCTTGTTCAGCTGTATATAATAATCCTGCCTCCTGCTCTGGCTGTATGTATGCAAAAATTCTGGCTCCCTGTTCTAGTATGTACAATAAAGCCACTGAGATTCAGGGTTGCTGAGGTTTCTTCATCAGAGAGCCCAGTTTTCCTGATTCCAGTTTTTTTGTGTGTCTGTGTGTTTTTCTTTTCATTGTTTCCTCACTTCTGTCATATCAATTCCTAAAGCCCTGGCACCAGCCTTCCACACTATCCAGCCTCTGCTTGCTTCTGCCGGTTCAACAATCACTCCCCCACCATGCCCTGACAAGTACCTTTCACTGGAAGTTGCATTTACCCTAAAATCCCTTCCAAAATGCTGCCCCTGCTGCTGGGCACCCTTCTGGTATAGGAAGTCCTTCTGTGTATGTGTTGCTTTTGTTGGTCAATGAATAAAGAATCTGTTTTGTGGGTTGGAGAGATGGCTCAGAGGTTAAGAGCACAGGCTGCTCCTCCAGAGGTCCTCAGTTCAATTCCCAGCCACCATATGGTGGCTCACAACCATCTGTAATGAGATCTGGCACTCTTCTCTGGCATGTGGGCATACGTGGAGGCATAATAAATTTTAAAAAATAGTTTAAGAAAAGAATCTGTTTTGGTGATGTGATAGGGCAGAACAGAGCTAGCAGGGAAAACTAAACTGAATTCTGGGAGAAAGATGGCAGAGTCAAGTAGATATCATGAAGCCCCAGAACCTTGCCAGTAAGCCACAGCCATGTGGCGATACTTTAAAGTTATCTTATCTTCAAAATTTGAGTCTAAGAATATGTTGCTTTGGAAAAAGTTCTTTTGTTTCTACAGAGAATGAGAGCCTTTGGAATCCTTACCAGCTAATGTGTGAACCAAGATTCCCTGAGAGTTTGCCTTGAACACCTCCAAATACTTTGCCCAAAAAGCAGCAGGAAGCAGTTTGGTGAGACCTATACCTCAGTTCCCAAATATTGTTTATAAATGTTTGTTTACATTTAAAGTGTATTGTCAGGTTTCTTTTCTGCCCAGTTTCCGTGGTTAAGTCCCAAAGAAATCACACATAGGTCTACATTAGTTATAAACTGATTGGCCTATTAGCTCAGGCTTCTTACTAACTTTTATAACTTATATTAGCCCATTATTCTTGTCTATGTTAGCCACGTGGCTTGTTACCTTTTTAACGGGGCAGTCACATCTTGCTTCTGTGGCTGGGTCACTGCCGAGAGAATGGGGTTTCCTCTTCCCAGAATTCTGTTCTCATTGACCTGCCTCAACTTCCTGTCTGGTTGTCCCACCTATACTTCTTGCCTGACTACTGGCCAATCATTATTTATTTAAAATATAGTTGACAGAATATAGACATTTGTCCCACAAAAGTGGGATAGGATATAGACATGAATACTTTGCATTGGTATGGATCTAGGTTTATTGATACAAATTTAAGGTCAATTTTGTTATACTGTGTATATGTATTTCTGCTCTTGATTAAGGTACTGTGTTTATGCAGTTCATTTAAAGATGTAATGTATAATTAAGAAATATAGGTTAATAGATAGTCATCTATAATAGTCAAGCTTGTAAGTCATGTTAGTGAGATTTTCTAGACATAGATATATATTTCAGTTAAATAACTATTATTCAAATCTTTCAAGGACTAACAGAATATGGCATTTAAACATTTTAAAAACTTAGGACTTTTCATGACAATGAGACACATCTACATCAAGAGGATGACGGGCACCAAAGAGGCTCCTTATGGCATTGATTAGCCATTTGGGTAAAAAAACTGCTCTTACCTGGACTGCTTGATACTATGCTGAATGAGCTAGACCTGCAGGGCCCACAGAAAAATGATTGCTGAACTTGTGTAAAGGTGAGATGATTCTTCAGGGTTCCTGCTTCATGAAAGAGTCTGCTAGACATTCTGCAGGACACAGAAAAAAAGTGACTGACAAACTGTCAATATAGGTGGAACTGTCTTTGAAATTTCCTGCTTCATGAAAAAGTCTGCCAGATACTATGGACTATATGAAGATGGGTGGCTGCAGTGTTACAAAAGAACTTTGGGTGACTGTCCAGGCAACAAGATGTCTTTGTGAATTCTAATGTTTTAGAAGTTGCTTACAATGCACACTTCCTGTTTATTTAGGTAATATATCCTTCTGTAGTCTTTGATGTTGCAGAAAATCTCTGTAAAAAAATTAAATAATTGAATAACTGAAGAAGGCCCTTTCTTGAAGAAGGTCTAGATACAAGGTGCATTTTTGACAAGATTTAGCTGGTTTATTTTAAATTTAATTTTATGCACATTGGTGAAGATGTCAGATCCCTTGGAGTTGGAGAATAGATATAGTTTTCCTTTGTTACATAAAAGATGAAGTATATATTAATATTGTTACTGTAATTCTTGCTTGATATCTCTTTTTTTATATGTATTTTACTTTGTTAAGGTTAAAACCTTCCTTTTTATTTAGACTAAAAAGGGGAGATGATGTCAGAAGTCCTTCTGTATATGTGTTGCTTTTATTGGTTAATGTATAAGGAAACTCTTTTGGGCCTGTTATAGGGTAGAATAGAGCTATGTGGGCAAAACTAAACTGAATGCTGGGAGAATGAAGGTGGATCAAGTAGATGCCATGTAGGCCCTCCAGAGATAGATGCCAGACGGATTTTTATCTGGTAAGCCACAGCCAGGTGGTGATTCCACCATAGTAGCCTATGCAGTGATTCATAAGTATTTTAGATCTGCTCAAGTATTGAGTAGACACCTTCTGATTTACCACAGTGTTACTCAAAATTATAGTCCAGTGATCTACAATCTCCCACTCTATGACAAGGGAGGTAGAAAAGTGTAAATTGCTGATTGCTTTCTAAAAGTAACACAGTTGTCACAATTTCATAAAGATTTATTTTTATTTGAGGGTGTGTGTGCACTTGTGTGTAGCCTTTGGAAGAGGTATCAAATCTGACAGAACTGGAGTTAATAGGTAGTTGTTTAGCTGCCCAGTTTGATTTCTGGGAACTGAACCCAAGTCCTCTGCAACAACAACAAGAATAAGTGCTCTTAACCATTGAGCCATCTCTCCAGTCCCTGGTTATCAAAGTTTTAAATTCCATATGCCTTGACACTCAAAATCTAGACATTTCCAAGAAGCATTGTGAATTATAACTTTCAATACTTGCTGAATTTGAAATTAAATTTGAGCATTGTGGTACACAATTTAATCTCAGCTCTTGGGAGGCAGAGGCAGACAGATTTCTGTGAGTTTGAGGTCATCCTGGCCTACAGAGTTAGTTGCAAGACAACCAGAGATACATAGTGAAATCCTGTTGGAGAGATCTTTCCCAATTAGGATTACTTAATTGTTAATTACCTGAGTTGTAGCTATTAAAACAGTGATGTGCTCATATGAGCTGGAAAATCTACTGGGCAACTTCCTGTACAGCAGCTCTTTATATGCAGTCTCAAATGTGATATATTTTTTCAAGGTTTGTTATTTTCAAGATGTGGTCTCCCTATGTAGCACTGACTGTCCTGGGACTCGCTAAGTTAACCAGGGTGGCCTTGGATTCAAAAAGCTCCTACTGCCTCTGCCCCTCCAAGTGCTGGGATTAAAGGTGTGTTTCAGCATACCTAATTTTTAAAACATTTTTTAAAGATTAACTATATGTGTGTTAGCACACGTGACTCATGCACACATGCAGTTGCTGTGGAGGGCAGGAAAGGACATTGGGGCTAGACCTTGAGCCACCTGACTTGGGTGTTGGGAACTGTCCTAGGCAAGGGCAAAATATTAACCGCTGAATCACCTCCTCCCCCCCATCCTCCACTTAATAACTTTAAAGGAATGATATTTTGTACCATCATTTCCAACATACACATATATGTATTTTCAAAATATATGTATGTATATAAAATGAGTCTCCGTAAAAGATTTGTGTGTGTCAGTGCCACATCAGACTGGGCTAATTTCGTGTTAGTCATCACTGTCTTCATCTTCATCCTCAGTTTCTTCATTCTCCTCAGCTGAAAGTACGGTGGCCTGTTGTGAGGCCCTGGAAGCCTGTTCCTCACTTACACTGGGATCATCCATTTCTGTAATTTCCGGTCCACTGGGGTATTCTTGGTAGACAGATGGCAGGCCTGGGGGTGTGTAATTCTCCACACTATACTTATGACCCCAGCCTATGTAGATGTTTTCAAACTTTCTGTGAGTGAAAAGAAAATAAAGTCATGTCTCTTTAGGAAGGTTGACCCCTTTATACTAATAAGGTCTTGCTACTATATCTTGGAACCCTGTTTTGTTTTTTTGTTTTTTAAAACAGGGCGTTTAAATTGCCAGAGTGAAATTGTCCCCAGTAATTCATCAACTACTGGAAATTATTTTTTACTAAATTGCTAAGTTGGTTATGGAAAACAGCCAGAGGTCTGGAGAGATGGCTCAGAGGTTATGAGCATTGGCTATTCTTTCAGAGGATCTGAGTTCAATTCCCAGCATGGCAGCTCACAACTGGCTTTGACATCTTCACCAATGTGCATAAAATTAAGTTTAAAATGAACCAGCCAGATCTTATCAAAAATGCACCCTGTATCTAGACCTTTCTCAAGAAAAGGCCTTCTTCAGTTATTCAATTATTTTTTTTTTCTTTTTTACAGAAATTTTCTACAAAGTTCAAAAGTTGCTAGCCTTGGCTGGGTGAAGAATAAGAGGTGTAGCTAGAACTGATGTGTTATTTTTTTCAGGCATGGTCATAGGAAATTGCAGATGCTTTTTCTTGTAGGCCTCACCTCACTAAGGACATGATGCATAACCAGTCGACAGACCCCTCCCCCTTTGCTAGAGGGAGTTACAGTTAAGAACTCTGTCCCCAAGGCTGGTCATGCATCCCTAAATCAAGAGCCTTCTTCTGCCCCCAAGGCTGGTCACGTATCCCTAACTCAAGAACCTTCATCTGCCCCCAAGGCTGGTCATGCAACCCTAAGTAAAGAGCCTCCATTCTCAGTGTTCTGTCTCTGGCTGGAAGGCCCACCCCTTCACATGATCCCACCTACATCTCCATTAAACTTCTTCAATCTTTTTCATGGGGTTCCTTCTCAAAGAGATGACCACATATCAGTGACATACACAATTCTACAAATCCATTTCATCCTTGGGAGAGAATAATGTGTGTGTGTGTGGGGGGGGGGAGTCAAAATTCTCTTCCTCATATTATCATGGTAAATAATTAAAAGCTTGGCTTTTACTTGTTTTTTCCCCAATATAATATTTCTATTGATTATTTGGGAATTTCACATTATGCACCCCAATTACACTCACTTTGCAGTCCTTCCAAGTCTACCCCCAACTCTTGTGACCCCCCCCCAAAGGAAGAAAGAACCACATATGTCCAATTTATGTTGCCCATATACTCACTGGAGCTTAGTCAAACTCCCTGTAGCCACTGGCTTTCACTTTTGTCTTAACTGTGGTTTCTATTTTTTTTTCATATAATATATTTCATCATTTTCTTTTCTTTTCTCCAATTCCTTTCAAATCCCCCATGCATCCAACTCAATTTTCTTTCTTAGAAACAATGGATCAGACACATACACACAAAGTATGTTTTGTGTTGGCCAACTAACACCTGAACATGGGGCATTAATGGCTAGTCTAACCAAGGCAGCTTGACTTTTACCTGTTCAGTTGTGCTTTCTGATACTAATTAAGAAAGAAACAGAAACAAGACAAATGAAACTGTTTTTCACAGCAAGGGATAAACTCTCTACTAAATTACTGAGTGAGTAATATAAAACCAGTCCATTATAGTTAAATGGGATAATTAAGATGATAAAGTACAACCCTGAATTTTCTAACTCTGAACTTTACTATATTACAGAAGTCATTTTAATAAATCACACATTATATATCTAACATGCCAAAGAGGAGTTAAGACAGTATTAACAACAACTGTGATAACATAATTTCCAGAGCCTAAACAATTAGAATTGTCAGACACTAAGCAAGGCTTTTAAAGCCAAATGCTTATATGAATGCACTTTCAATGTGTCTTTTATTTCTATGTAAAATTTACCATGCAAGCTGAGAACACCCAGAGTCATTCCTATTTAGGATTCAAATCCCAGGCCATGTTATTTATGAATTTCAGCTAAACATAACTCAAACTATGTTTGTAATCATTCCTTTCTGGATTGTGACTTTGAATGAATATGCTTCGGACTTCCCTGCTCATGCTCAGTACACTACACACAGGACTGTCTCTGCCTTGGGTAAATGTATGGGCTCCCCGGACAAAAGCATCACCCTTCCATCCTTTGGCCAGAAAGGTGCATTGAAATGGTTTTCAATATCCTGCTTACCTGCTGTGGGTAAATAAATCCTTTCCCAGTTTTATGTTTTGGTGGATCTTGTTTTGGTTTTGCATTCACCAAAATATAGGCTGTGATGTTTGGTTACATATGGCTTTGTAAGTGGTCAGATACTTACTTGCCATTGGAAAAGGCATATGCTCCAGGCCAAAGATTGGATCTAAGAACAGCAATAGCATATTGTGGAATGAGATTTGAGGACAGCCGTGTTGTCAAAGGGTATATTCTGAATATCTGGAACCCAATGAGAAAGTTATAAGCTTCAAACAGAACAAGAATCTACTGGTAACTGAAGTGATTTTTATAAATATGGAATAGTCCTCAACATTTGCTATAAAAAGTTAAAACATTTTCTTTATCCATTTTTTTGTGGAGGGGCATCTAGATTGTTTCCATGTCTCGCTTTTACAAATAATGCTACTGTGAACATAGTTGAACAACTGCCTTTGTGGTGTGATTGAGAATCCTTTGCGTATATGCCCAAGAATGGTATTGTTGGACTTGAGGTAGGTTGATCCCCATCTTTCTGAGAAAATGCCATACTGATTTCCAAAGTGTCTGTGCTAGTTTGTACTCCCACCAGCAGTGGAGGAGCATTCCCTTACTCCACATCTTCTGCAGCATAGGCTGTCATCAGTGTTTTTGATCTTAGCCATTCTGATGTACATTTACTCAATGTTACTCAGCAAGGACATCTTAAGATTTGTAAGCAAATGGATGGAAGTAGAAAAAGATCCTGAGTGAGGTAACCCAGACACAGAAAGACAAAAACAGTATGCATGCACTCATAAGTGGATATTAGACATGGAACAAAGGATAAACAGGCTGCAATCCACAAACCCAGGAAATAATGCAAAAATGAGGACTCTAAGATAGACACACATGGAAGGCACCAGGAAAGGGAAATAGTTAAAATCTCCTGGGCAGCCTGGGAAGAGGTATAAGGGAGAGGATGGGGGGATGAGAACTTGAGGGATTAATAAGACCAAGTTGGGGGAGGGTCAGAGGGGGAGAGCAATGAAAGACGTATCTTGATAGAGAAAGTCATTATGGTGTTTCTCTCTAAACAAGGACGACCCCACCTAAGACTCCTAGTCATAATGGAGAGCGTGTCTGAAAGGGCCTTGCCCTTTAATCAGATTAGTGACTACCTTTATTGTCATCATAAAACCTATATCCAGTAACTGATGGAAGCTAATGCAGTGATCTACACCCAAACACTGGGTTGTAATTTAGTTGAAGAGAAGGAGAAGGAATCATAAGGACAAGGGCCAGTCATAACCATGTTTGGGAAAACCACAGTCACAACTGACCTCAGCTAGTGGGAGCTTAGGGACTCAGGACTCACAGTTAGGGAATCTGCATGTACCAGAAATAAGCCCTCTGAATGTGAGTGACAGTTATCTGGCTTGATCTGTTGAGAGGACCCCTGGCAATGGGACCAGGACTCATCCTAGGCACATGAACTGGCTTTTTGTAGCCCATTCTCTATGATGGGATGCCTTATACAGGGGGTAGGGGCTTGGTGCATCAGACTTTGTTGACTCCACAAGGGAGGGCTTACCTCTTCTGAGGAGTGGATGGGGGATGGGATGGGTAGAGGGAGGGGAAACTGGGCCTAATATGTAAAATGAAACAAAGTTTTTAAATGTAAAAAGATAAAAGAGAAGCTTGATATAAAAATCAATAAAGGTTTCTTTTTCTTTTTCTTTTTTTTTTTTTTTTCGTTTTTCAAGGCAGGGTTTTTCTGTGTAACAGTCCTGGCTATCCTGGAAGTAGCTTTGTAGACCAGGCTGGCCTGGAACTCCATGAGATCCACCTGCTTCTGCCTCCGAAATGCTGAGATTAAAGGCGTGAGCCACCACTACCTGTTTCAAGAGAGTATTTTATGAGTGTCCTAGGGCAATATAATATATATAGCTTATGTATGAATATTTACAAACATGTAAATATGTACAAACATTTTTGCAATGGAGGCTTTACTAAAGGAGAAGAAGTTTGTGTAGTCAGGGGGAATAGTTTGATCACCAAAGAAAAGATAAATCATTACTATGGGAAAAACCTAGTAAGAGTTGCAAGCAAAACAGAATAGGAAGAAACAATAGAGAGACAAATATAGATTAGACATTCGTTAGAGACCACACATAACGTTGTACCATAGCTGTGCCACGTGCTTGTGGTATACTGAAGGCAAGACAAGAGTGATGTCAGCCTTTCCTGTTAGTTACAACCCATCCACGTTTCCTCTCTGCACCAGTCCTTCAGCCGCTCTCAAAGCACTAGTATAGCCCAAAGCCCTCTTTACTCCCACCCTACAGAACCCAGGAAGGAGAGAAGGGATGAGCCCTAGCTCTCTGCCCCTCTTTAGGGTTTCCAATGGTTTCAAGTTTACCACACATGTGTAATATATAGCTTATGAGTCCTCATTAACAGTGTGTAAAGTTACCTAAATCTTCAGAGATTGGTGTCAAAAGAGGAGGCCCCACTTCCTGTTCTATGTAGTCAGGCTCTTCTCCTTTGTCTTCTTTTTCTTCATCTTCTTCTTCCTCTTCCTCATTCTTTTGTATAGGACTGAACCAAGTACAGCGACCCTGGAGATGAATGTTGCAACATTTAATAGATTAATGAGAATCTTATTAGTGTCAGAATATTCTTAATATATTCAGAATATATGGTTGGTAATTATCAAGACAAGACTTCTCTGTATGGGAAACTTGCCCAACTATTCTAATGCAGGGTCACTTTCTATGATCCTCCTAAGTAGCACAAATAATAAAAAGCCAGAGACATATATTGGGGTTCAACCCAAAAACCAGAAAAGCAAAGCAGCCAAGCCACTAGAGAAGGCTTACCTCTACCAAGACTAGGAGATGGCAGACTAAGCCTCTCTCTCTTCCCATTTTATATTCCCTCTAGTGCTGAGATTAAGGACATATGACTCCCTGGGATTGGGATTGAAGGTGTGAGACACCACTACCCAGATTTGTTTTTGTATTGATCTTGTGTAGCTCAGGGTGGCCTTGACTTCACAGAGATCCATCTGACTCTGTCTCCTAAATCCTGGGATTATAGGTGTGTATCACCATTGCTTGACCTCTAGTGGCTTTAGCTTTGCCTCTACTCTTCAGGCAAGATTTATTTATCAAAATACAGATAATATACCACTACACTCCAACTTCAGTTTTCCCAGTGCTAGACTTGCTGACACATGCCTCCACACTGAGCTTCTTTTTGTATGTTTTTACGAAGTGTTATTTCCATTTGGGTTTCTTCAGGAAAAACAACAAACCTGTATGAGTTATTTCAATAATTTTACATTTCATGGAATTACATAACTTGAAGGTCTATGCATTCTTTAAAATGGTAGTAATACATTTGACTAGTTTATATACTTTATATAAATAAAATAAATGGTGACTTTCAAAAGCATACTTTTTTCATTTCTTTTGAAATGTTCTAATTGATTGTATTAATATGTTATTTTAGATTAGAAATCATCAGAAAGATTTTAAGATCACTTAACATTTTAAAATTCAGTCATTAAAGCCAGGCATGGTGGCACACACATTTAGTTCCAGTATTCAGGAGGCAGAGGCAGGCACAACCCTGAGAGTTCAAGGCTAGCCTGTTCTACAAAGCAAGTCCCAGACTAGTCAGGAATACATAATTAGACCCTGTCTCAAAAAATTAAAATCAATCATTACAATTCCCTCTTTTAAAAAATGTGTGTTTGTGCATTGCGTGCGCACGTGTGACACCTGTGTGCAGGTGTCCCCGGAGGTCAGAAGAACATATCAGATATCCTAGACCTGGAGTTGCAGGCCATTGTGTGCTGTCTGGCAAGAATACTGGAAACAAAACTCGGGGCTTCTGGAAGAGCAGCAAGCTCTCTTATGTCCAGTTCCTGTACTTCCTTATTTGTAGAATATTCCTTAAATATAAACAGTTGTAAGACATTGCCACAAGATTCCTGGTGACATGGTTTATACATATCTGGCCTTCATTGTACTTTTTGTTTGCTTTTTTTTTATTTGTTTGCTTTTTGTGACAGGGTTTCTCTGTGTAGTCCTGACTGTCCTGGTACTCACTCTGTAGACCAATCTGACTGTGAACTCACAGATCCATCTGCCTCTGCCTCCTGAGTGCTGGGATTATAGGTGTGTATCACCATCACCTGGCGATAGTACTTTTTAATAATTATTTTTATTAGCATAATTTCAATTTATGAGTAACCGAACAAAAGGTTTTTCATTGTAATGCTTACATACAAGTATATAATGTACTCTCAAATTCAGCTCATTAGCTGAATTTCCTTCCATGCTAATTAATATTAATCACAAAATTTCAAATGTTATAAACCTGGGGTCCTAATTGCTCAGGCAATAATCCTTATCTAGAATCCTCAGAAGAACCTATTATCTGTATGGAAGTGAAGACTTTCTACACATGATGGAAGAGTGCAGCAGGTGTTTCACAGGACAGGCTCTGGGTCCTTTGTCTCACACCTCACTCTATAATGAATCAGCTGAGGTTGCTTTACCATCTCTCCCACCTTGTCTGCCTTAATGCCTTATTATACAAAAGTATCCTGTATCCTTTCATGGGGTTGTGGTGAGGATGGAGTCCTACATATTTAAATACATAATTGATTATATACTGTGTTCCTGGCACAGAGCCCCTATATAACCACTGTACAAAACTAGTTTTCATGTCTGTAGTAATCATTTAGAGTTTTTGACATAAAAGCTTCATGCAGAATAAAAGAACTGTTGACAAAATTAATGCACATCAGTATGTAAAATATAGCAGATCATCTCAGAACACATGTCAGTTTAAATCTACGTATTACCCGAATACACTCCTACCTGAGGAAGAATGTACTGCACATGATGAACCCAATTGGATAGAGATTCCACCAGGTCAGTCACTTGGATGCCTTCAAATTCGGGGTTTTCCTCATAGCTGTCTCGGCCACCTTCCACCTCTTCTTCTTCTTCTCCTTCCTCTTCACCAAACTGATAGAATCCTAGAGGACTGACATGGGTCCCTGCTGAAATGCGGGCAATTTGTGCTCTTAAGTAATTGCTTTCATTTCCTGGGAAGGGTGGGTAGCTTATGATGGCCGCATCTAGTCGTCCAGTGAAAAATTTCTTGATTTTTCTTGCGGTAACAATTTGAGCAGGCGTCACTGATGGTAACTTCACCCATGGCCTTCCAGGCTCATTGCAAACAAAATAGATGTACTTGTTCGTACCTGTTCTGTTTTCTTCCTTGGGTATCACCTGTGGGGCCTTATACAAGGACTTCGGTAATTCGTCCTCCTCGCCTTCCCCGGCTTCACTTTCTACATCATCCCTTTCTTCAGCTACACCTTCCTCTTCCACCTCCTCTTCGTCTTCCCCTTCACGTAATTCTACTTCAGCAATGATATAATTCATTTCCAGACCCAAGATCTTGCCCCAGAAGCGGCATCTTTGGATTGGGTGTGTTTCAGTAAGTTGCTTGAGGGCAAGAAACACCCGATAAGTCTCATCTGTTCCCAAACCAACTCCAGCTTGTTCAAAATAGTATGCTGACTCCATCACATTGGGCAGAGAGCTTTCTGCCTAGGAAAACAAATATCCATGGTTAAAATCTTATTAATAAGAGGCATGTTTGCATCTTTTCTATGCCTTGACACTATCTCTACTTTCTCCACTCCTGTTTCTTTGAAGATACAAAGCAAAATGTGTGAATCCCTAAATTTTCATTCTTCCCTAATAAATGAGACTTCTTAGACCAGTTGTGTGCTATACTCATCGATATGATCATAAATACTTTGTTTCATGTGTCTCTTAGAAAGAACTTAATGGCTGATAAACATTCAAGTCAGGCATTATGGTTCACATCATTAATCCTAGCACTAGGAAGGCAGAGGCAGGTAGACAGTTTTCAATTTGAGGCCAACTAGTCTACATAGCAAATTTCAGCACAGCCACAGCTATCTAGTGAGGCTCTATTTGAAAAAAATTCAACATTATTTTTCATATAAAATAAGTTAATAATGCTAAAATAAGACATAGTCTAACAGACACATATTTATATATATTTATGTTGTCACTAAACTATGTATTAAATATATAGCTTTACATGTATGTCAGGTAAATAACATTAGCATTCTTATATGAAAATATGTAAAATAATGGAAAAGATTATAAAGGTAAATATTTTTTGAATTGCTTGGAATGAGCTACACTTTAAAACAAAAATATAAGTACTTGACAGTATATGTAGTATATAATAACATTTGAAGTAATGAAGATAAACATAATTCCATAAAAGAAATACAGGGAAATGAATACAGAGTGCTAAATGGACACGAGAATAGCTACAGTTAGAAGACCAAATGGAAATTCAAGAGAACTTTAGCTAAAGTGGGATGCTTCCCAGAGCAGTTATGAGCACTCATCGTCCTCACAAATGACTTGCAAGTGTTTATAGTTTCCCATTGTGGTGTCAAGAAAAATATGAAGACTTTGGTGGAGGTTGTTTGTTTGTTTGATTTTGGTTGAGACAGGTTTTAATGTATATGTAACCCTGGCTTTCTTGGAACTCACTCTGTCATCCAGACTGGTCTTGAACTCACAAAGATCTGTCTGCCTTTGCCTCTGAGTTCTGGAATTAAAAGCCATTTGGCTTGACTAACATAATGCCTTTTAAAATCCTTGCCTGTGACATAATTTTAAAATTCTTTCCCTGGCATGTAGAATATTACTTGCTCTTGGTCCTGCTCATTTAGCTACAATGTTGTGGGGTCAGGAGCACAACAGTGAAGGTCAAAGGACAACTTTCTGAAGCTGGTTCTGTCCTTAAGCATGTAGTCCTTAGGGTTGAACCCAGGTAGGTCTTTAGGCATGACAGTAGAAACCTTTACCTTCTTTTTGCCCCCGATGTGAAGCTGTACTCTTCATCCCATAACTCAGCTCTGATATTCCATGGCTGCTGGCCTGACCTTTATTAGGAAGACGCTGGGTCAAGGGTGGTCAGTCTTCAGACCCAAAACAGCTACGTGTCTTCTCACTCACCTCCTGTATCTGGGTGTAGAACCTGATCTACTGAAGTTGCCTAAGACAGCTGGGAGCCCGTTCCTGTACTGAATACTGATGTTTCTTAATAAAGTTATCCCTGAGAATGTCTGCCATCTGCTTGATCCCCACATACTGAATGCTCCTACAGTTCTCGTGGTTGTATTTGACCCATACTCCAATGCCACTGTGCAAAGCAGCCTGGCATTAGCTCCTTGCTCCTATCACAGGTTCCTTCCATTCAAGGACTATCGGTCTCTTTGCCTCAGGCTGCGTTTCTTCCCAAAGGCTGCTACACCAAGGCACGGTGGGAGCAGTCAAGCCCCTGCCTCCTTTGCTTTTCCCTGAAAATTCTATTTTGAAAGCAGTTTATTTGAAATTATTGTAAATAGTTTGTTGTTACTAGAACATGAAGTTATACATAAATTTTTAAGTATACAAACATTTATGGGAAAAGATATAGTATGCTATTTTGAAGTATTTGAAGTTCAAAATTTTGTGAGTCACCAGATTTTACTCCAAACTATATATTTTCTGCCTTCTGTTACCAATTCTTTCTCCAAATATTTTCACTAATTTGACTTTTGATTTTAAAAAGAATTTTATTTCTAACTGCTTGTACTTTGAACTAAACTTGGCTAAACTATAGTAAATACCCAGACAAATGGATCTTACCCTAAAAACGATTATACATTGGAAGTGACAATAGAAGTACTTTTATGTTTTGAACTTAATTTAAAGGAAAATATGCAAATTGATATAAAGCTTTTACAGTCATGCATCACTTGATGGTGGCACATTTGAAGAGATTTCATTCAGCAGGTTGGTCTTGCAAATATCATGGAGTGAACTTCGTCAAGACTAGATGACATAGCCTACCAAACTATCTATCTATCTATCTATCTATCTATCTATCTATCTATCTATCTATCTATCTATCTATCTATCTATCTATCTGTGTGTACTTACCTTAAAATCTATTTAGCCTTAATTTTAATGTGGATTGGTGTTTTGCTAGCATGTATGTTTGTACACCATATGTATGTGTTATATCCCCTTGGAATGAAGTTATGGTTGTGAGCCTTCATGTGGTGCTTGGAACCAAATCCAGGTCCTCTGGAAAAGTAGCCTGTGCTCATAACCATTGAGCCCTCTCTCCAGCTTCTTACCCTCTCTTGTGATAAAAAAAAACCTCACTATAAATTCATTGCTGGTCTAGAGCTGACTTAGTAGAGCAACCTCATTCATCCCTGAGATTCCAGTGTTCATTAGCAGCATCGAGAAATTTGGTAATGACTTACAGTTATTTACAGAGCTATAAGATGGTGTATTGATGAGGCAAGCCCCACTCATCTCTGAGATTCCAGTGCTCATTAAAATAGTGTTGAGATAGTTGGTGATCACTTACAATTTCCTCCTCCAGTTCTGGATCAGCTCCTTCCAATGGTCCCTGGAGAAAAAGAGCCTTTTGCTTCTCTGCTATTTCATATGCTGGAAGCATCTCATTTTCATTGTGGAGTGTATCTAACTTTTTATTAAAATTTGCCATCTTCACATCTTTGCTTATGTTTTCAATGATGTCAACAGCATCTGCAGGACGCTCCTCTAATATCATGGTCAACACATTAGAAAGATGATCATATCTACCAAACAGAGAAAATTCCAGATAACATACATCATGAACATTTGAAATTCAATTGGGTTTTAAGAAAGTTAAAAATTTGAAATCTTAAGAGATTTTAAAGAGAAGCTAATTTCTACCACTCCAGATAGAACCTATTCTAAAATTTTCTTTAGTAGAGTTTCTAATACAGTGTGGATATTTAAGTTAGTAGAGGAAAGTATAACAGCAAGATATATAATACGCATCAGTTCTTTTCACATTTCATTTCTGAAGTTAAAATCTCCTAACTGTATACTAACAGTGATGCATGTTTTTTACTTTTACCTCAATTATTTCCTGTTCCTCATCCTTGCCCTCACCAAATACAATCTGATATCAAATACTGTTAATTCTTTAAGAGCTGTGTGCTTGCCACCTTATATATGTTAAAGGATTTCCAATTATGTCTGTGCATGTGAGTATGTGCATGTGAAAGCAGGTGTCCATGCCAGATCTCCTGGATCCTGAATTGTAGGTGCTTTGTGAGCTGCCTAATATTGGTGCTGGAAACCAAACTCTAGTCCTCTGCAAGAGCAGTACTTGCTCATAGCTGCAGAGCCATTTCTCTAGCATCTACATCTTTTTTAAGGTTTATTTTATTTAATGCATGTGAGTGTTTTGCTTACATGTATGTATGTGTATCATTTGTATTCTGGTTCCTGAGAAGGTCACAAATTATTGGATACTCTAGAACCAAAATTAATGGATGGTAGTGAGCTAGCATGTGGGTACTGGCTACCAAATCCTGGTCTCCTGCAAGAGCAACTAGTGCTATTAACTGCTGAGCCCTCTCTTCACCTCCTACATCAAAGTTTTTAAAGTAACATTTTGCTTCAATGATTTTGGACTTCCAAAGAAGCATTTCATAGCGTTATCTGCCCAGGTTCAGGAAAAGACAAATCACCAAATTCTTTGCTTCTTTCTCTTATTCTAAACTATTCTTGTTAATTCTTAGAGAATTTTACATGTGTTTTGATCATATTCCCCTCTCCCTCCCAATGCTTCCCAGATACACACACTCAACTTTGTGTCCTTTTTCCCCTTCCATTAAAGCCAGTTCATGATGCCTAAATATTCTTATACATGTGTCTTCTCCTGGAGTGGTAATTATGACATTTTTATATACTCTGTTTCACAATTAAATTAGTAAAACTCATTTACCCTCCCATTAATTAATCATACTTTGTTCACAATTCATAATCCATAGTTTTTATGCACTAGGTTTAAAGGTGAGGAATGGGCTTTTCACACTACTATACACTTTTCTCCCAGCACAATACTGATTTACAGAGTAAGAATGAGTGGATGGATGGATCGATGTGTAGATGGATGGTTGGATGGGTAGATGAATGAATGGATGGATGGATGGGTAGATGAATGAATGGATGGATAGATGTGTAGATGGATGTTGGATGGGTAGACTAATGCATGGATGGATGATGGATGACTGGATGAATGGATGGGATGATGAATGAATGGATGGTTGATCGGTGTGTAGATGGATGGATGGATGGATGAATGGATGCATGGATGGAAAGATGAATGGATGTATGCATGGATGGATGGATCAATGGATGGATGAATAGATGAATGGATGGAGAGATGAATTTATGGATGAAAGGATGCATGGATAAATAGATGAAGGATGGATGATGGATGGATAGATAAACAAATAGATGGATGAATGATGGATGGATAGATGGAAACATAAATGGATGGATGGATAGATAGCCGGCTGGCTGGCTGGCTGGTTGGATGGATGGATGGATGGATGAGTGGATGGATAGATGAATGGAGAATGAATGGATGCATGGATGGATGGGTGAATTAATGATGAAACAGTGACAAAGTCTTTAGCCTATGTCTTCTGAGACTTTGTTTCCAATATCATCAAGATCTATTGAATTGTCAGCTGAAAAGAAATGTGGAAACTAAACAGCAGATCCATGGGATCCAATATCATGACCTCCAAGGACATCCACATTCATAAGCATACACTCACACATAGATACATAATTAAAATTTTTTTATGACCCGGAGTTATGTAGCGGTTAAGAGTACTTCCTGCTCTTTTAGAGGACTCAAGTTGGGTTTCCAGTACTCACATGCACCCACATTGTATTTGGAAGACGTAACCTCTAGTTCTTGCTGATATTTACTCATAGTTTGGAGGATGATGATCACTAGTGGGAGGGCCAGGCATCAAATTATAAGTTCAAAAACAATTGTAAAATTATAAATATCACAAAGTACCATGAAATAAAAGAATACACTACTGCAAGAGAGTTCCATGGCAGCTGAGTTCTGAAGCATCAGGAACTAACTAGGCAAAGATTAAGAGAAAGAGCCTTCTCAGCAGAGGGATCATGGGAACTTACTATTTCTTGTAACTAGAGAGGAATAATGAGGAATGAAACAAAATTGAGAATCAAGCAAATTAAGTTCTCCATGAGTTTCTGAGTTAGGTCCTTCATAATAAAAGAGAATGACTTAGTGAGGTAGTGTGGTGTATGTCTTTAATCCCAGCACTTGGGAGGCAGAGGCAGGCAGATCTCTGAGTTTGAGGCTAGCCTAGTCTACAACAGTTAGTTTCCGGAGAGGCACCAAAGCTACACAGAGAAACCCTGTCTCGAAAAACAAAGCAAAACAAAATGAAAAGAATGACTTGATTTGACTGTTTCTTTTTCTAAAAATTTATTAACATTTTTAAACATGTATGGGTGTTTTGGCTGCACATAGGACTGTGAAACCAGTGTGTTCCTGATGCCAGGGAAGTCAGAAAAGGGCTTCAGAATCCTTAAAATTGGAGTTCCAGATAGTTGTGTGTTGTAAGAGGCCACTTGTATGTTTTCAGATGCCCAGACCCAAAATAATCACACAGAACTATATTAATTAAATCACTGCTTGGCCCATTAGTTTTATCTTCTTACTGGCTAACTCTTACTTCTCAATTTAACCCATTTCTTTCAACCTGTGTATTGTTAATGTGGCTGTGGTTTACCGGCAAGTTTCTGTCCAGGGTCTGTCTCTGGCAGGCTACATGGCTTCTCTCTACTCCACCTTCTTTCGCCCAGAATTTAGTACATTTTTTCCTGCTTAGTTCTACTCTGCCCTATCAACAGGCTAAGGCAGTTTCCTTATTCATTAACCAATAAAAGCAACACATATACAGAAGGACTTTATACATCAGTTGTGAACTTGGAATTGAACCTGGGTCTTCTAAAACATCAGCCAGTACTCTTAACCACTCACCCTCTCTTCAGCCCCCATTTGATGTTTTCTAACATGGCGTGTAGCCACAAAATTCACCTATGATTCTGTAATCCTGGAAGCGAAAATGTCTAGACACTGACACTACCATGAGTTCTCACCTCAAAGCTATAATGAAATGGCAAGAACACACCTGGACAGTTGGCTATCCCATGTTTAAAAGAGAGACTGGAGTGTTTGCAAAGTAACCACGTTTTCTGGTTTCCTGTAGGATATAGGATGTTTTTAAGTGCTTACATCGAAGGACACCCCTAAGAAAACCAGGATGGGTGGTCACCCATCACTGGCCTGGGACTGAATTTACAGTCCACCTACACAAGTCCTGGGATGAGAGTGCACACTGTCATCATAGGCAGTTATATTTTTAGAGGCACCCCGGGTAAGGGCTTAGATTTCATGACTTTGTAACTCCTTCCAAGTCAAGAGTAAATAAACCAAACAATAATGAGGCCCAAAAGAAACAGAAAATATCTGAATGGTGTGCCTAGCGTCTTCAAAGACGTGAAAGAATCATTAACAGGGCCTGGATTTGAGTGCTTGATGCAGTTATCTCACCAATTCACTTTCTTTGTCTTTCCTCTCCTCTGTTTGTTAGTCTTTGACAGAGGGTCCCACTGTGTTGTCTTAGCTGACCTGGACCTTGCTGTGTAGACCAGGCAGACCTATAACAGTGATCTGCCTGCCTCTACCTCCCCTCCCAGGTCCTGAGATTAAAGGCCTATTCTACCATACACAATACCTTTTATTTTTCCACATGGAATTCTTTCCAATTCTACCTTTTTTGTCTCCAACACATTTTCACAGAGACACTCCTGCCCACTGCCCCTGCCCTGCTTTGTCAAACTGTCCCTCCCCCCCACTCCCAGTGATACTTACAGATTTAAACCAGACTTGCTGCTGGTGCTCAGTAGGTATGCCTTTGCATTTTGAATAGCCACCTCAAGCATACTGGGAGCTGCTTCATTAGCGTCAAACTCAGGTTCGTCTGGATCACAGTTACTGTTTGAGTCTTCTTTCTGTAAAAGGTTGAATCTCAGCCCTTTGGGCTTGGGCTTGGGCTTGTTATGGCTGGCATCCCCTGGCCTACACAAGTCAAACTGGGGTGGCTGAGAGGATGCAGAGGTGCTTTCCTCTGTTTGGTTTGTGCAGTAAGAAGATAATTGTCTTGCAGCAGAATATGGTTCCCAAGCATCAGAATGAGGTGGTGTTGCAGTGCCAGGAATCTCACCGGGGTTCTTCTTCGCCTGTGATGAAGCCACAGGGTCCTGGATAGATGCAGTCGGGGGAGGACTGAAGTGAGGCTCCAGCGGAAGCAGAGGAGGGGAGAATGGCACTCCTGGTCCCATGAGGTCTCCCAGAGACAGGCTGGCTCTAGATTGGCGGCCCCAAGAGGGGCTCATTGTGCCTTGGGTTTCAGTGTCTGACCTTTGCTCCTTTTCCAGGTACTCGGGTGACAGGGGACCAGGATCCAGGGGAGAAGCTGCTGCCGCTCCTTCCCATGGCTTCTCTGCTTCTCCAGGCTCTTGGTTTTCTTCTTCTTGCTTTAAAGTGGAGTTTTCCATAGGATTCAAGAAAAAAAAAATCTAGTTGAAGGGAGAATGAAGTTATGGAAGGAAGCAATACAGAGCTTTGCTAAGTTCTCCAAGTGATCAGTCCTACCTGCTGTGCAGGTTGCAGCGTCCTGTCTCCATAGCAACCCCAGGCTGGCCTTTGCTTTGAAAAAAAAAAATCAAGCAGCCCTGTTGCTGCGATTCTAAGGCGGGGACTAAGAAGAAAACTCTAGTTTTGTGATTTGGTGAAGTATCTGTCATTCTTCCAAGCTCAGCCAATCCGAACCAGACCCTTTCGGTTTTGTTTTAGAAACCGAGCAAGACCAGCAAGTCTTCAGCTTAAAGCACAGACTAGGAGGATCTGTGTTCTCTTGCTGGAGGACTTTAAGCGTGAGACAGGTTGATCCCTGCATGATATGAAGTATGAGGTCTGAACTAGTGGGAAGACTATCATTCTCTGTGTATCTGTCACATTGTGAGAGAAATAAAGACACTGTTGGGGTATTGAGTGCACCAAGAGAATCTTATAGGTTAGCTGACAATGGCGTGGGAATAGATAGTGTTTCAGGCACCAGGAGAGCCCCAAAGGCAGACTCACAGTGCATTTGCATCTCATTGAGCCAACCTACTGTGATGGCAGCTTCTGAAAGGAAGCTGCATCTAGCTGTGATTCAGTGTCTGTAGAGACCAAGTGGTGGATTAGAATTCGGTACTGTGGAGAGACTGGCATGTTGAAGGTCAGAAGATAATTACCTTATGTGACAAGTTCTGGGCCTCTAGAGCAGCCATTTCTTCTCCACTGTGATGCAACTAACATCTTGTGACAATAGATAAAAAAGCCTTTTTAAAATCTGTTACCTTAGCAGACCACTAACTTCTGCCAAATGTCATGGGATAGATAACACACATTGTCGTATCTCCCTCTCTGATGTACCCATCACGGTATTTTAAACTTGCCTTGATTTATGATATTTTTTGTTTATGAAATGATAAAAACTTCATGAAACTGCTTCCACATTTCAGCATAGAATTTAGGGAAACCTAAATCTGTGTTCCTTCCTCACAATCACTCAAAATAGCTCCAGAATAAACTATCTCTTTTACGTTTAAGATGATAGATGTGGTTTTTGCATCAACGATTATGGCGCCACAGTGTGGGATGTCAAGATTGATCCCCTCTTCCATGGAGGAATCACCCAGGCGGAATCCAGGTGCCTGGATTAACCCATTGAATAGAGGACATGTGCTGTTAGTTCTTCCTAGATTGTTGATGAATTCTTTTAGGACCCTGGACCTCCCTTAGCTTGGTCAGTGATCTGTTTGCCTTATTCTGAGCTGGTTAGAAAGGCTCTTACTTTAATAGGTGGGAGGATCCTACTTTGATTTCACTAACTGTCCCTTTTTATCCGGTGCCACACAGCTCAATGGCAGACATGTTCACGCTGTCTCCTCCTGTTGATTGTTTATCCTCTGTACCAAAGTCAGATTTAGTCTGAGATTAATGAATCTTAGGTTCAAGCCCAACCATTGCTAGACTTTCTCATAAATTTCATATTTATAATTTTTATTTTTTTAGTAGAAGACTCCTCCAAAATAAATATGGTGCAGGTCCCATAAATCCATGATCTGCCTTTTTTGAGAGGCTAATACAAATAAGTATCACCCAGCGCCGTGCTTCTTGCTGAGATTGCAGCTTTATATGGATAGTCCCCTTCTCATCAGGGATGATGCTCCTCTATTAGACTGAAGTGAATGGCAGCAACTTGTTGGTAATTTATAGTTAAATTGATCTATGTTCTTCTAAAGAAGCCTATTAAAAGACTTAATTGATTCTTTGTGGATTTCACATCATGTATCCCAATCCCACTCATCTCCCCTTCTGCTCTTGCAACTGCTACCCCAACATAAAATGAAAGCAAAAAGAAAAACACAAAACAAAAGCAAACAAAAGGTCTTGGTGTGGAAGCTGTATGTGAAACCACAAGTCACACAGTACACTCTTTAGTCCATACATCTTTACTTGTAAGTGTTTATTGCAATGCTCATTGGTCTATTGTGAGGCCTCTGGCTTCTGCTATGCCCTGGATACCGGGCCCTCGCTGTGTTTGCTCTTGGATATCCCATTGTTGCCTTGTGTCATAGAGATCCAGTAGCTCTGTCTGGATCTGCAGGTACTCATCACATGCTCTAAGAGTTCATAGACTTGGTGGATGTTGGGGTGCACCAAGACATAGCCCAAATTCTGGGCCTGGGTGGTAGCTGGGCTTGTCAGTCTGTGAGCTTTCCCTCATTATCATTACCAGGGTGAGTCCTCCAGCGCTGCCCTGGCTACCTCACCCAATGCAGCAGATAAACAGGAGCAGGGCCAGCTCCCCTGCACCCACACCACCAGGGCTAGCTCTACTATTTTGCCCAGGTGAGGATCAGGGCCTGCTCTCCTGAGTGCTGCTTTTGGGGAGGGACAGGGCCCGCTCTCCCACTCTCGTGGCCTCCAGACCTGCTCTCCCACCTGCCACAGGTGGCAAGGAGGGGCTTCTTTCCCTCACCCTGACACCACATGGCAACTAAGGGAAGTGGGGTCAGCTCTCCTGTTCTCACACCCTCAGGGCTGGTTCACTTTTATCCCTGCCAACACAGTCAACTCTACTATGATGCCCAGGTGAGGTATAGGGCCCATTCTCCTGTGTGCTGCAGCCAGTGGGAGACAGGGCCAGCTCTCCCACTCTTTCGACCCCCAGGCTGGCTCTCTCACCTGCCAGAAGTGATAAGGTGAGAGGGAGGAAAGAAGCTTATTTTCCAGAGAAGAATTACGTTTTCTTTGATTATTCCTATCTCATGCCACTGATCTAAAATACTTTGCTTACCAGGATCTCAAGCAGTAGGAACTGTGCTTCCAAATTCTCACTGTTTTAAGGTAATCTTTCCAAGGCTACATGGCTAAGAAAGCTTGCATCTTGAATTTAAGTAAGTTTGGTTCTAAAAGCAAAAGGGCCCCTGCTCAGAAAAGCAATAGTATTTTTCACTCAAATGATATTTGGTCTTACTAAATCATACCTAGACTATAAAGTAAGAGATAAGTAAAGGATCATAAATCTAAAAATCAATTATTATAACAAAATTGTTATTAGCCTTTTCCAGTTGCCACATAGTAAAACTGTCAACCAGGAGTATTAAATGTATGTTTAATTCTGCATAGAATGGTGGTGTCCCCACACTACCACACAGTTTCAGGATTTCATGCTGTTCTCTGACTATAAATATCCATGTAGAAATTTTAACAGGTGTTTTTTGGGAGATTCAGGGGATTAAAATAGACATATTTTGACCTTTGGCTAGCTGTAAGTTCAAGCTGCCTTTTGGAATGAACTTGTAAGCTATGTTCATAATTTTATTTATCATTTATAAAGCTGCAGAATTCTTTAATTCCAGGTGCAGTTTTCCTCCCTCCAGTGCCTTGCAGGTTTGTTCAGTCCCACCTGTAGCCCCTTCCCTGCTGTTGTTGGCTAGTCCTCAGTTGGAAGGTCACTGTAAGAGCAGCTCTGGCAGCGTCTGCAGGATCTACATATGACGGTCAGATAGTAACACCCTGGCACAAACACCAAGAAGCCCACAATCAGGATGGCAATGGCCCGGCTGGTCCCCATGTGGCTGATGCAGCCGGTCAGCAGAAGGCAGCCCGTCACGATGAGAGTAGTGCCAATCAAAAACAGCAAGCTGGCACAGATGATGGTCTTGTAAGGAATCTTAGCAGGGTTGTTGTTTAAGCAGAGAGATCTCATGATACCGGGATCTCTTTAACTTAGCGCTAGTCAGCAGTTAGGTCCATCCCGAAGGTTACAGTTTTCTGAGTCAGCATTGAAGAGCTTCCAATAGTTACTTTGCACTGGGTATCGCAATGTGAACTTTCAGCTCAGATCCCTTCCAAAGGTTGCAGTGTTCGGGTCAGTGCAGTTGAGCCATGTTTTCTTTGCTGGGGATCGCAATGTGAGTTTGCAGCTCAAAGCTGTTCCCAAGGTGGCAGTGTTCTGGTTCAGTGCAGGATGGCCTCCAATGCTTACTTAGTTTCTGAGGATCCAAGTGCTACATTGTTACAAGTGGATCATCATCGCTAGAGTGGATGAACTTCACTTGGATGCCACGCAGAGAGCAGGGGAATCTGAGAAGACCTGACGGTTGCCCGTAGAGGCTCGCGCGGCAGTTTCCTCAATGTGTGTCTACCGTCTGCCTCCACCACAGACTAACTGCTTCTGAGGAGCTGTCACTTTTGTGTCATTGAATGAATATTTAAATCTCCAAAATTATGATGACTTTGACAGAGAGTATTGTTCGGGCTTTATTTTTGTTACATTGTTAAGCCAGCTCTAGTAAATATCCACATTCTGTGATAATTGAAGTTAGTAGATTTAGTTGGTGTGTGAATGTTCAGTTTGACTGCCTATTGCAGGAAGATCTCCTGGTTTCTAACTCAGAAGTTATGTTTTTCAGTCCTGGTGCTTAATAAATCAAGGGAGAAAAACATATAATGTGAAGACTGTTGGAAAAATCATTTCAGTAATACTTTCCATAAGTGTACAGCTTGGTGTACTCTTGATACAGTATTTTGCTCTGACTTTTAACCCTTCAGTGGGAAAGTAAAATGTTTCTCACAACAAGATCCTTCCAAAGACCTTCAGTGACAAGGCTTATTTTTCCCCTACAATGTCCAGGTCTTCCCTTTGGTTCCAGTGTCTTCATATTAAGCTCTTATACAGTAGCAATCATTACTTCCTTGTGGAACAGAATGAATTAAATGTCATGATTGAAATTTTTGAACCTGGCTTGGCCTGGTTATTCCTCCAAGTACAGCTGGCTTAGAGAATTAGATATCTCCATCATTCCCCACTTCCCGCCATTGTTGAGCCTGTTATCTGACTGAACATAAATTTAGAACTTCTCACAGAAACATAAATCAGAACTAGACCTCATGTTTCCATTTGTTTATAATTTTGCACAATGTGAAGACTAATGAGATGACTCCCATTTAGGAATAACTATAGCAAAGAGCATAAATGAATTCTCTCACTTTGCCACAATTACTTAGACTTAAACAATTTAATCATAATTTTTATTTGTACCATACACTCTAATATCATATGATATTCTAGTGGAAATCTGTTAATAATTTTTCAGTTGTAAATTGAGGCCTGTGTGGTTTTTTTTTTTTTAAAGACTCCTTGCTACCCAGGATGTGGCTGTTTATTCTGGACCCACTCTCTTTGTTGTTTTTGTTCCGTGCTCTTACTGGAAAGTACCATCAGACCAGCGCTCTCACCGTATCTTCCCTTCACTGAATACACACTAAGTTGTACTTTAAACCATTTGGCAATTCACAAAATCCCCAATCCTATTTGTCTTCTAGAAATAATTTCTCTTTTTTGCTTGTCAGATTAGTCTATTTCTCTGCCATGGGTTAAACATCTTTAATTTCCCCCTTTTCATAGCTCATTTAACCTCAGTAAGGGAGCAAGAAAGTGAGAGTTATTAATAAAAAACAGAAGTAGACAATAGCACCACATGGCAATGTGTATAATATAAAACACATGAAAGAATAAGATTATAACTGGGTGAAATACTTGAAATAAAGTAATTAGGAAAAAAAACTTTTTATTTTCAGAGAAGGAAGGCCAGAATGAAGAATTACTTGAGGAATTGCTAGAACTTCAGGACCTAAACCAAGGCAAGGCAGCTATTAAACTAGTGAGAGGTAGAAAGCTGTTTTAAGGTCTTAAGTGTGATGAATTAATTTCTTGTAATCACGATAAAAAACCTATAGTGTAGTCCTCACTATTGTAAGACTTAACTATTGAAGAGTTAAATGTACAACATGGTAATTTTTAAGTAAATTCAAAGTGCCTTAAGTCTACTTTGTGCTTTTCTCCCACATAAATTGCTCTTATTAATACATAAAAACATGAGATACTTGATGTCCAAAATTCTCTACCTAAAGAAAATATTTGAAAGCAGAGTGTATTGACTTGTGAAAGTATTTCAAGTGAAAGAATGCAAGATGCTAAGATCATCCAGTGGAAGATTATTCCAGAATTCACTGTGAAGAAACAGAAGAAATGTGAAAAATGAAATCAATATAGATCCTCAAAACTTAAAATCATAGTAATGGATTCCAATGTGGGTGGAATAGATAAAATTCCAGAGAAATAATTCAAAGGGGTTATTAGAATTTTCAATGAAGTCAGAAGATATGTATAAACTCTGAATGAATTAAAAAGAGCACAAAAGAATGGATGAAATAAGTCAATAGAGGTCAGGGACATGTAATTTAACAAAAAGAAAAACTGAAAAAGATCAGATTGAAATTTTGAGAAATGAAACATTCATTGTTAATCAGGAAAACAACCCTATTTATGATATCTTCAAAAATACCCAAGAATAAACCTAATCAAGAAAGTTAAATATCTCTAAAAGAACATGTAGAGACACCAGATCAAGGAATTGAAGAAGACACCAATGGAGGAAGAGCCTTGTCACATGGTTAACAGGATTAAACTGCAATTAGTTACAGATTCCATGGAATCTCCATCAAATTGAAAATACTCTTGGTCTTGTGCTCCTCACAGGATAGAATTCCCACTGGGGACAGGTAGAGCAAGAAGGCAGTTGAGGTTTATTTTAGCAGCCATCAAGACAGCAAAGGAGAAGAGATGTCTTCCAGCATGGATTGCTGACTGAGCTGAGCCTCAGTGGCCAGATTGTGTCTAGTATTTAGCCTTACAAATCTTGACCTACCATGTCTGCTCACCTTGCCTATCCTTGGGGGCAGTCCAGGGTCTCTTTCCTGCAACAGATGAAGGTTTTCTTAGACATCATCCTTACTCAGAAATCTCTTAAACTGCAAGAATATGTATAAAGGTACATAGAATTGAGACTTTTGCTAGGGGAAAGGGCAAAATTGCCTTAGTCATGTTCTGAAGAGTGAAGGGTGTGTGTTTCCTGAGAGCTGACAGGAGTCTACTGAGACCACCAGCATCTGGTTACTTCCTTTTCAGGATAGATTGGCAAGCTGTCTCATATCATATTCATGGGCAAGCACTAGTACTTGCCTTTCTCAGTGTTTCATGAGATGTCTGATCACTCTGTCCTGCTTTAGAAAATAGTCCTGTTAGGCCTGTTAAGCCAGAATCACCCCCAATTTTTCCTGTTTATTCTCAATAATTTTCCATCTAGTACTTCTGCCCCAACCCTACAATCTGGCTATACAGACTCACTTTCCCTTGATATATTCAAATTTGAGTTTACTGTTTTGGTTCATTCAATTACTCTAAAGATGTTCAATATGGAGATTAATCATCAGCCAGTTCTCTGTACTCAAAAAAGTGAGTTTCCAACTACTGACTTTTGCTCTTTTATTTTCATTGATTTCCCCTCACAAAATAACTAACTGCTACCCTACTGAGTAAACAGAATTTACCACCAAATGGCAACTGCCAATTCAGTTGGTTTTTAGTGAGCAAAATCCAATTGGGTGGAAGACTGTACATATTCAACTGAAAGAGACTGTCTCTTCACTACTTAAACAAAGGGTAGGTCTGAAAGACTCTTTGCTTGCTTTTTTTTTGGTTTTTGTTTTCCAAAACATTGTTTCTCTGTGTAACAGTCCTGGCTGTCATGGAACTGGTTTTGTAGACCAGGCTGGCCTCGAACTCACAGAGATCACCTGCCTCTGCCTCCCAAGTACTCTGATTAGTGTGTGCCTCCATGCCCAGTTGTGTTTAGCTTAACTTTAGTCAGGGTTATGTATCTTATTCTAGATCTTTATCTGCATATCCCAAATACAGTTTATAGCAAAGATTCTTTCCAAGTCCATTTAACAAGAACACTTCACCCTTCCTGGTTGATGGCCATCAACATCTAACTAGGCTCCTTATCCATCCTCTTCATGCAGTTGACAGCAGGTTACCCTGACCTGGCTTCAGCAAGGATTCCTTTAAGTCAGTTTTCATGGTATTTCCTGCATTCCTGAGTTTCTGAGTTGTTCACTAATTGGGTTTTCACTGGCCCTTTCCTGAACTTTGCCATAATACATTCTGAGTTGAGCTCAGTCTCATTGCAAAATCTTATTGCAGAGGTTCCCTTAACTGTCAGAATGGTCTTTTTTTAAACCACATTTTAATGGCTGTCATTAAAATAAATTTTCACAAACAGTGAACATATCATCTATAGATGATATATCACAAAATTCCACAATATGAAATCAGAAAAGAAAGGTTAATAAACTGTAAATCCATTTCTTCTTTATATTTCTCATTTATGGCTCTGCATAGGTTCAAGAATAGCCTGTTTGGATGCTTACCTTCCTAGACCTGGATGGAGGGGGGAGGACCTTGGACTTCCCACAGGGCAGGGAACCCTGACTGCTTTGTGGTCTGGAGACGGAGGGGGAGAGGAGTGGAGGGAGGGGGAGGGAAATGGGAGGCAGGGAGGAGGTGGAAATTTTTTCAATAAAAAAAAGAAAATTTCTTTTACTGGTACTCCATAAATACTATATATTGTATAAGTTTATTGGAACCAAATTATTCTTATTGCAACAAAATAATTGACTGAGACACTTCTGCAAAAGTTTCAAGCTATCATAATGCTCTGTGCCATCATGGTTCCTGAAACAAAGCCAGTAAACCGTGAGCTAGAACCTCTGAACCCAGGAACCAAGGTGAATCTTTTTCCTTGCCACAAATGAGAAAACAGCAGTGCACTGAAATAGTTGAAACAACAAACCAAAATAATCCCTGGAGCCCATAAATTAGCCACCTTGGGTATTTGGTTGCAGTGATGACCAACTTGGGTTAGTCCCATCGGGTGACTGTCACTAATGCTGCTACCATATATATTCATGATCCGAATATAGTA
Organism: Microtus ochrogaster; assembly: GCF_000317375.1. NCBI lineage: Eukaryota > Metazoa > Chordata > Mammalia > Rodentia > Cricetidae > Microtus > Microtus ochrogaster. The sequence goes on along the minus strand of NC_022034.1, from coordinate 29,971,550 downwards.
AATTTTTAAATGTCTACAGTTACTTTATTAATTAAATTCCTTCCCCATTGAGAATTTGAAATTCACCTAGATTTTATCTAGTTATTAAAATGACTTTATGGCATGGGTTTAATGAGGATATGTTACAGACAGAACTGTTTTCATCCTAATACCTTGTAATTAAACCAGTAGGGTTTTTTATTTATCTTTTTATTGATTCTTTGTGGATTTCACACCATGTATCCTGATTACAGTCATCTTCCTATCCCCTCATTTCTACCTTCTGCCATTGCAACCTCCACCCCCAAAATAAAATAAAATTTAAAAGAAAAAAACAACAAAACAAACAAAATATCTTGGCGTGGAAGCTGTTGTGTGAAATAGCAAGTCACACTGTATACCCTTTAGTCCATGCATCTTAACTTATAAGTATTCATTGCAATGCTTATTGGTCTGGTTCGAGGCCTCTGGCTTCTGCTATACTCTGTATACTGAACCCTCACTGGGTCTGTTCTTGAATATCCCATTGTTCCCTTGTGCCATAGAAATCCAGTAGCTCTGGATTTGCTGGTCTGGCCTCATCACATGCTCCAACAGTACATAGATTTGGGGGATGTTGGTGTGCACCAAATCATAGACCATGTTCTGGATCTGGGTCGTAGCTGGATTGGTCAGCCTGCCAACTTTCCTTCACCATAGCTGTCTGGAAGAGCTCTCCAACACAGCGCTGGCTCACTCACTTGATGCAGCAGACAGCAAAGAACAGGGCTAGTTTTATTACAGGTCCAGCCTACCCACACTCACACTATCAGGGCCAGGTCTACTGTTTAGCCCAGTCACCTGGTGAAGACAAAACTAGCTCTTAGATTCTCAAGCCCCTGAGTTTGGCCCTCCCGCGTGTTTTTGGTTGCAAGGAGTGGGCAGTGGGGGCACATTTCCCTTACCCTTGCTATCCCTGGGCGTATGAGGAAGGGATGCAGTTCCTCTGCTCTCATTCTTAAATACCTGGCTACATGCCTCCTGCCAACAGAGTGAGCTCTAGTGTGGTGCACAAGTGACATTTTGTGCCCATTCTGCTGTGTGCATAGACTGTAGAGTCATCAAGAGCCACACAGACATCAGGAGCTTGGACTGCAACCTAGGACATTTAGTGTCAAAGTGTTGAGGTCTGTTGGGGCCATGTAAATCTGAGCATCCTGTGTTGCCTTTCAGTGCCATGGTGTCCTCTGGGCCTAGATTGCTTCCAGGGGCCTTGTCTGGGTCCAGGACCCTGCCATGGCTGCCATTGTGTTGATGTCCATGATTCCTTTTACCACCAAAGGCAGTGAGGATAGGGCTGCACAGAGTTGTTGGTTCTTCTTTTTTATTTAAACAGAAAAGGGAAAATGATGTGGGAAGTCCTTCTGTCTATGTGTTGCTTTTATTGGTTAATGAATAAAGAAACAGCTTTATAACTATATAGGGGAACAGAGATAGGCAGGGAAAACTAAGCAGAATGCTGTGAGAAAAGAGTTAAGAGTCAGAGAGAAGCAATGAAGCTCCCCTGAGACAGATGCAAGTCAGAACTTTAGCTGGTAAGCCAAAGCTACATGGTGAGACACAGACTAATGGAGATGGGTTAAATTAATATGTAAAAGTTATCTAGTTAGAAGTTAGAGTTAATGGGCCAAGCAGTGATTTAATTAATATGGTTTCTGTTTGATTATTTCAGTTCTGGGCAGCTGGGACAAATAAGCAACTCCCTCATCCAACAAATTGGCAACAACGTAATGGACTAAATCCAAGTAAAACCTGAGAAAGCTTAAAAAGAAATCCTAGACACAAAAGAACAGAGTTAAGCATGGTTTGGTAGCAGCAATTAGTTGGCTGGGCGCTGTTTGCTAGAAACAAGGCATAGCTCCTTTAAGAGAGGTTTTCCTGATTCAGGCATAGCAGGAAAAAAGCCACACCATTTTGAAATGCCTACTTTCTGGGCCATGCTGCCAGGGCAAACTCTGACTCTTTCAGGCAGGAGTTCAGCTACAGAGTATCTGAGTGGGGTTTGTTAGCAGCATGCTGCAGCTTGCTTGATGGCAACTTGGACCAGATGTGTGCATGGAAGTGGAAGGTGTGTGTGACTCTCAGAGGCAGTAAGCAGCTCTGCCATGCTGAACTAGGTAGGGCAAACATGAAATGCTGTATTTTCCTTAGCAATAACACAGCTTAAATTTTATGAAGTGCTTAGCATTTTAAGTACCATTCCTGGGCACTAAAGAATTACTGATATACAATAAGACAAATTTAGATGAAAATGAGCACTAAATGTAAATAGGCTTGAGAGAGAGAGGAAAAAGAGTATAGAGAGTTATAAAATGAATAAGGACAATTATAAAAAAAGTAAATGGTTTAAAATAAGTTAAAGTCTTTAAAGAGAAGAGTAAAGATGGAAAATTCACAGAGACTCTGGATTATGTATATTATTGTGATTTTTTTTGAAGTTTTTGACTGTGAAGGAGCTAAGTACTGGGAGAAATTTCATTATATGGGCACTAGGCTAAACCAGCATGTATATTATAAAGGTATCTTGACTATAGAATTTGGGTCTAAGGATATGCTGATTTGGAAAAGAGGTTCTTTTGTCTCCACAGAGGATAAGAACCTGTAGATTGCTTCCAGACTAATATAGCTTGATTAACCAACACACTCTCAAAGGTCACTGTGAATACACCCTCCAAAATACTTCGTCCAATAAGTAGCAGGAAACAGTTTGGAGAGAAATAACTACACCTACATTCCCAAATATTGTTTATAAAAGTTTGTTTATATTTAAAGGGGGATATGCTATAGAGATGGATATTTTGCATTGGTTTGGATTTTGTCTATTGATACAAATTTAGGTCAATTCTGTTATATATGTATATTTCTGCTCTTAATTAAGGTATTGTATTTGTTCAGCTCATTTAAAAAATAAGTGTAATATATAATTAAGAAATAGAGCTTAATAGATAATCATCTATAACAGTCACACTTGTAGTCATGTTAGCTAGATTTTCTAGATGTACAGAGATGTATTTCAAATACATATTATTCAAACCTTTCAAAGACTACAGAATATGGCATTTAAAATGTTTTAAGAACTTAGGACTTTTCATGACAGTGAGACACATCTGCTCCTGGCAGCAACAGTTACTTCAAAGGAAGATGGACATTGAAGAGTCTTTTTCTCGAGTTTGCTAGCCATTCGGGCAAGAAACTGTTCTTGCCTGGACTGCTTAACTGGACATGCAGGACCCACAGAGAAATGACTGTTAAACTTGCCTAAAGGTGATGCAATCCTTCAGTGTTCCTGATTCATGAAAGAGTTTGCCAAACATTGTGCGGGACACAGAAGAAAATGACTAACAAACTGCCAATATAGGTGAAACTGTCATTGAAACTTCCCACTTCATGGAAAAGTCTATTGGATGCTGTGGGCCTGTGGGCTGAAGATGGATGCCCCAATGATATAAAAAACTTTGTGTGACTGTACAGGTAGCAAGATGTCTCTGTCAATTCTAGAGTTTTAAAAGTTGCTTACAATGAACTTATTGTTTACTTAGGCAATATTCTATACTTCTGGAGTCTTTGATGGAATTGAAGAGTAGATAGTAATAATACAGTTTTTCTTAGTTATGATAAGAGATAAAGTAGATATAAATATTGTAACTGTAATTATTGTTTGATACCTGTTTTGTTATATTTAATTGTGCTATATTAAAGTTAAAATATTTTTTATTTATACAGAAAAGGGGAGATGATGTGGGATTTCTCTCTGTTTGCTCTGAATACCATTAGATAATACTACTTTGAGCCCATAGCAGAGCATGGCTTTAAGAGCTGGGTAGGGTAGATAAAACTGGATGCTGGGAGGAAAAAGGCAGAGTCAGAGAGAAGTCATGGAGCCAGTGCCTGAGATAGACATGCTGAAACTTTGCTGGTAGGCCATGACCTTGTAGTGATGCACAGATTAATGGAGATGGGTTAAATTAATATGTAAGAGTTAGCCAATAAGAAGCTAAAGCTAATGGGCCGAGCAGTGATTTAAGTAATATAGTTTCTGTGTGATTATTTCAGTTCTGGGTGGCTGGGACAAACAAGCAGCTCCCTTCTTACTATACCCCTCACTGACTGTACCAGTCTGGAGATCAGGCCCTGGTCCTCGTTAGAGCAGCACAGGAGCTGTCCCTGCTCATGCAGGTTTGGGTGAGCAAACCCTGAAACCCTTTGCCCCTTGTTCCTCACCCATCAAAACAGAACTTAGCTGTGATTCGACCATGGATTTAGACAGAGTTCTTTGTAGCAGCCCTAGCTCAGATGTCACCATGATTCTGGTTGGCAGTGCATGTCACTCAAATGCCATGGACCCAATAGAAGCATGGCTCTTTTACCCCCATATGTCTCCAGGTGTGAGCCCAGATCCTGGGCTTCCACACTTAAACCAACATATTTATAATCTTTGATTTTTATGTCTTTACTGCAAAATGAAATCCATTATATTATTTTTAAAAAGCATATATGTTTTCATATGATATCTCTCTTTATTTCACATAGTACATTTGAATGAGTATATTGATTTTGAAAGCAATCAATTAAAGTTAAGTATAAGAGTAATTGGATTTTTAGTGTTTATTTTATCCTAAATAAATTAAAGGTAAAGAAAATGTGAACTATCAAAGAATCTCTGAAGACTACAAGCCATTTTTTATGTTTTCTGTTAAAGCATTTTTGTGAAAGATACCAATACTAATAGCTACCTTTAAAATCAATATTATGGCCAGCAAGCAAAGCTTAAGTTAATTTTCTCATTCAAGAATTATGCTTTATATTAATAGTTAAATGAGAGGAAGAAATTATTTTTAATATTTAAGTATGGCCTTTGGTTAGTACATTTTTATATGATTAATTCACATGTTAATTAAAATTCTACTCATTTATATCCCAGATGAACTTTAAGGGAATGTTTTTCATGTTCCTGTTGAATATTCTGTCAAATCTTTCATTCTGATCCACAGTCAAGTGATGCTTCCAGTCTCCAACGGTTCCTAATGGGAGAAGCACAGGATAGCACCTACATAAGTAGCAGAATAGGGACTCAGTCCACCCAACTCACTCTACTATCTATAGCTCACAATGTACATCACTCTCAGGAAGGTTAGGTTGGCTATCTCTCCTCTCTTCACAGAAGAAACTTCCGAGTAGCAACGTAATAAATAGGTATCACTAGCTACTACCACTGAGTTGTAGACAATTTTTAGAAAGAAAAAATCTTAAAAGTTTAAAAAAAAATAGAATTTTAAAAGTACATTTTACTATGTGTCAATCATTACACTAAGAAAACACTTAGATTTCAAGCATAGTATATTTCAAACACAGTCTTTTGAGGTATAAGCTGTTTGGTTCTTCATTTTTAAGCAGAAAAAAATGAGACCCAGAGGTTTTTAGCAAATTAGGTCAAGGCTACATAGATCTTCAGAGTGCTTACTGTTGTTGTTTTACTGAGTAGGAATTTGAAATGATCACTATACTAGTTAAAATGAAAACAGCCATTTTGGGTCCTTAGTTGTCTGAGAGGATGATATTATGGTTTGCATTTGGAACGGATGACAGGCTATCCGTGGAAGGGTCTTCTTTTTTTGTGATGATTTCATTGGTTAATAAAGAAACTGTCTTGGCCCATTTGATAGGCCAGTTCTTAGATGGGTGGAGTAGACAGAACAGAATGCTGGGAGGAAGTGAGGCAGTTGCCATGCCTCTCCTCTCTGGGTCAGAGGTTATGAAACTCCAGCCCAAGATGGACATAGGCTAGAATCTTCCTGGTAAGCCAAACCTCATGATGCCACACAGATTATTAGAAATGGGTTAGTCAAGATGTGAAAGTTAGTCAAGAAGAGGCTGAAACTAATGGGCCAGGCAGTGTTTAAAAGAATACAATTTGTGTGTTGTTATTTCAGGTGTAAAGCTAGCCATGTGGGAGCTGGGTGGGATGAAAAGCAGGCCTGCTTATCTGCTTCTACAATCATGGGTAATACATTAAGGCTTGCTGATGAATGAGATATAAGAATTGATGTTAAGTGGCAGAAGAGACAAAATAAAGGAGTTCTTGAAAAAATATAAAAACCCAGAAAAAATTAAATATAAGCTAATTCTCACAGCAATGATAAGTTTAAAAAGTATCAAGATGGAGATATTCATTCTTACCCATATCTCTAGGTATATAATGAGATCATAATAAGTTTATTGCCTGTTTACTTTATTTAATTCGTGTCAGATAAAGTTATTAAGACATCACTCTAATTTTTATGATGAAGAAAATCTCACATTTGATGAAGCAGCATTTTAAACTTTGTTTTCAATATAAGCAGACAGTGAGTTTACTTGTTCAGTATCCTAGGAAAATAGTAAATAATATTGTTCTTGTCTAAGGAGTCCATCACCATGACTGTAATCCTAGCTTTCAGGGAGCATGTGCAGTAGAGGCAGGAGGATTATGAATTTAAGGTAGTTGTGGTTGCTCAGACTACACTGAGAAACACACATTCTCTCTCTCTTAGAAACACACACACACAAACAACCAACAAAACAAAACATAAAACCAAAATAAAGCAAAAAACAAACAGACAAAAACAACATCAGGAAAACAATAACACAATATCATTAGAGTCTTAACTTCTAACACATCTATTGCCTAGGACAAGCCTGCTGACATCTTTTAAAAATTGAGTGTGTTGCCTAAAACGTAGGAAACTCATATTTATTTAGTATGTGAAATTGTCAGATTTTTAACTAAAACTATTACAGACCCTTTAGGTTCTCTGTTTTCTAAAATGCTTGATGCTTCCAAATGTCATTATCACCTGGAGAAATACTTTAGAAACACATATTATTTCTCCAAAGTACATCAGGAAAACGCCACAGATTTTTTTTTCCCTCTACAGACTAGTAAAATTTACCTTTGCGGAGGAATGTTCCCTGATTATTTCTTGTCCAATTTTTCACCTTTTGATTATAGTCATAATTTGCTCGCGGGTCAGATTTCATGTTCTGAAATGTAGCTTGTCTCACAACAGCATCCATATCTTCTTCACTCAGTTCTTTCTCCAGAAAACTGCAGATTTTAAGCACTGAGCCCCTGAGGTCCTGAAAAGTCATGGGTTTAGAAGTTACTGACCTTATAATGGGGGTATGAGTTACAGCCCAGTGTGTAACATGAACAGGTAGGACTTATTTTTGGAATGCAAAGATTGTTCAACACATGAAAACATCATAGAAACAGGGTGAAGAAAAACTGAAATTATTATTTATTGTAATTGATACAGAATAAACCATTAGTAAAACACAGCTCTTTTGAGACTCTGTAGCCTATGATGACCTGGAATTCAGTATGTAGTCTACGTTACTCTCAAAGTTAGGCATGGTCTTCCTTTTGTAGTGTCCCATGGGCTAGGATTAGAGGTAGCAGCTACTACACCTGTCTCAATATCATTGTAGAATAAAACATCAGAAAATTAGCAGAAGAACTCAGGTGCCTCCATTTAAATCACTGTGCATTCAATGTTTTTGGCTAGAAACATATTTGGTTGAGAAGAATATGATCATTTTCACCTGATGCCTGCAATCAGTCAGATGATACTACTTTCATTTGACAAACTACTGGGAAATAATATGTAGATAATTTAGTCAAGAAGGAGAAACATAGCATCTAAAATTACAGGCAAAGAAGTAAAACTTTCTCTATAAAATGGACGGCAGTATGATCTCATATGTAACACAAAAACTAGGGAAAGCAAAGCATCTGCTAGAACAGTGAGATTTTACAAAGCTGTGAGTTATAAATCAAATCAGAACAGAAATATTAGTTGAAATTATAAATACAAGTGATGAGTAATGCTAAAATAAGATAAAAATACACGAACTTTGAAATGGTAGAATTAAAAAAACTTAAAAATAAATGGAGAAAAGGTTAGAGACAGGTCCATTGAAACCAACGAAACATTGATGAAAGAAAAAGAAACAGAAACAAACAGAACAGCATCCTACACTCATGAATTGGAGGACAGTTATTTATTTATTTGTTTGTTTGGTTTTTTTGGCACTAAGATTTCTCTGAGTTTTGGAGCCTGTTCTGGATCCCATTCTGTAGACCACGTTGGCCTTGAACTCACAGAGATACCTCACCTCTGCCTCCTGAGTGCTGGAATTAAAGAGTGTGCCACCATTGCCCAGTTCAGAACAGTTATTTTAAAGATGCTATACAAACTAATCCACAATTTTTATGTAGTATGTAACAATATTGTTTTGTCTTTTCAGTTTTGCAAAAAAAAGGAAGAAAAGAAATCTGTGCAAAGTTCATATGAAATTTTGACACCTCACAGAAGCTAGCTCTTTCTTTCAACATGTGTGCCTCAAGGATTGCAGTTGGCTCATCAGGACTGGCAGCAAACCCTTTACCTACTGAACCATCTCAACCCACAAGAAGTATTTGAGTGTCATGGTGATTTTAACAGTGTGGTTATGACTTGAATACAGAAATGCACCAACAGAACAGACTAGACTTCCCAGGAAATAATTTCTCACTTACAATGGATAAATGATTTTTGATATGGGCTACCAAGAACGTTAAATGGGAAAGGTCATTCATTTCCACAAATATTCTTGGGTAAATCAGATGTCCATAAGCTGAATTCTCACCTTACAATGTATTTCAATCAAGTGAAAATTGGCCAAACATAAAAGCAAGGGCCTAAACTATGATGCTCTTAGAGAGACTTAAAAGGAGTCTGGTCTACACAGACTGTGTTTACTGCACAGGATTTCACAGTGGTGTTCTCATTATCCCTCCACAAGTACAGAGGCATAGGGGAATGATTTATATCATAGCATTTCACAGTGGTGTCTGGGATATATCTCTAGAAGTACAGACAGACAGAAAATACTAAATTGATTATACTAAATTTAGTAATGCCTATATAAAAAAATTCTATGAAGTGAAAAGTTTACCTATAGAATTGGAGCAATATTTATGTCATTTATCTGATACAGGATTACCCTAAAAAATCCACAACAAAATCAACCTAACTAAAATTTTAAATAAACGATTCTCAAAGGGAGTCTAGATACATCCATTAAACACAGGAGAAAAATGCTCTCTATCGTGAGTTATTTGGGAAGTGGAAACCAACAAGGGGAGCACACCACTTGTGTCCTATTATGATGACTATTCCTTATCAAAGGACAGAAAATCATAAGCGCTGATGCTGCTGGTAGAAATAAAAAGTGGTTCATTTGCAAAGGGAAACTTATGACACTGGCTTCACAAAACAAAAGCAGAATCACTGTATGATTCAGCAGCTCCGCTTCTGCCTTTCACTTCTGATTCCAAATAACTGAACCCAAAATCTCTCAAGCATTTGTGCATCTGAATTCACAGCATCAGTATGCACAACAGCAAAAATGTGGAATCAAGTCAAACTTATATAGATTATAGAACATAAAAACAATGGGACGTGCAGACAGAGAGAGGGAATTCTGATATATGATGCAAAATAAGCCTTGATGACATTGAGGACATCACAGTAAGTAAAATAAGTCAATAAAGATACAACTGCGTTTCTCCACTCATGCCAAATACTAAGCTTGAAGAAATTAATACAGGAAGAATATAACAAGGTTATTTTTAGGACTGAGAGGAGAAAAATAAGATGTTATGGTTTAACCATCCTAGGGTTCAGCTTGCCAAAAAGAATTGGATAGTGGACATGACAAATGGTTACATAACAGGTCATGATGGTTAAATGGCGCATTTCACATTATGGATTTTAAAATCATAATTAAGAGTGCAATTGGGGTTAATAACTTGAGTAGGAGTATAGTAGTTGTTTATGACAGATTAGTTTTACCTAGAGAAGTTGCGGTATTCTTCATGATGAAAAAGCACTACCCCAAATTCACGAAGAAAATTAATAAGAATGAACACATGGATTTCCTTTGTAGATGTAAAAATAAATATTGATTAAGAGAAGCTTGAAATATCTTCCATATTTGATGAAAGTTGAGCTTCTGAGGAGTCTATACATTTAATACAAAAAAAGATGGATTTACATCTGGGGACCAGATGGTTTAGGGCCCTGCTAATATAACTAGAGTATGTTAGTCTACATCTTTGTGTATGGTCATTTGAGGAAAAAAACTTAGAGTGTTGTGGTTAATAAAATAATAGGATTCTAATGCTAAGTGATTTACACAAATGGTTTTGATGAACACGACTGACCACAAAACCAAGAACAGAAAGAACATGAAAAACAGGACAATGCAGCTGAAAGAAAGAGAAAAATGATGCTAGAATTCTGGATGCTGCCAATAATGGAGTTATTGGAAATATGTTTAACATAATATTATATTCAAGGAGGTAAAGGATAAAAAATTTAAAATGCCTCAACCCAATCCTATAAATGAGAATGAATTAAAAACAAACTGCATTTAATTAATAAAAAGTAAATCTCAGAGAATAATTTTAGTACAAGCTTCAACTCAGATGAATTCAGCAAAATCAAACATGCAGCCAGAAGTAGGAGCAAACTAACTCTCAGAATAATACAGAATGGAAAGTCAAAGATGTTGGCCCCTATATTAAGAACTGTTGCTATCTTAGGTGAGGTGACACACACCTTTAATTCCAGGATTCAGGAGGCAGAAGCAGTTGGATCTCTGTAAGTTCAAGGCTAGACTGGACTAAATAAAGAATTCTAGACAAGCTAGGACTACATACTGAGACACAATCTCCACAAAAGGAATAAATTAACCAAAATATAAGGAGTTTTCTATGTGATACAGTACATTAGACTCCTGTGACCCTCATGTTCTTTGTGCAGGATAGTTTCTCAGCAAAAGAGACATTTCCTCAATCCTCCTTTTCTTTGTTTGTAATTCTGAGACACATTTTTTGAAAGAGCATTTTTTTTCATATAAATCTAGGAACACCTCTCTGATTGTCCCCATATTCAATTTTCAATGACTACTAAACTAAGACACATAATGCAGATACATTTTTTTTACTACAGACTTCAACCAGGTGGAATGTACAAAGGAAAAATAAAAGCACTTGGGAAGGAAAAATTAAGTCCCTCACATCCCAGAAGGATTTGTCATTAAGTGGATTCTGATGTCTTTTCAGGTAAATTAAATATCTTTTGGTTTTTTGTGTTCATGCTTTAAAGGAAAGCACATGTGGAAAAGACAAGCATGCAGTTCAAGAAGTTATTAGGACATGAATTATAATTCTACTATGTATTTAGAGAACTGAATATATAGGTTATTTTAGAACCCCACAAAATGTATCTCTTCCTAATAGTAAGCCTCATCTTTTCTCCAAACAATGGATGTCCTCATCAATGAGGATGACTTTTTGCTATACCCATACTTTGTTCCATAAATAGGAATCTTTTAACACTGCATTCTATCCAAGATGTTGTTCCTGAAAAAGGAAAACAGAAATGTTCCTGTATAGTCATGAAATTCCTAGGGATGGCTGTTCTCGGTCAGTAAATAACCAAACTCGTCTGAAAGGAACTGGTTTATTGTGTTAGTGTGATAATCATTGGAGAAGCAAGCATGAAGGTTTAGACAAAAATTACAATGTTTCACAGCAATGGATAAGGAAGACACCAACAACTATCCTAAATTTGGTGGAAATAAAATTGCTAGAGAATATTGGGAGTTTTCTCTCTCTTTAAAAAATATTGATGTCAGGGCTGGAGAGATGGCTCAGCGGTTAAGAGCATTGCGTGCTCTTCTAAAGGACCCGAGTTCGATTCCCAGCAACCACATGTTGGCTCACAACCATCTGTAATGAGGTCTGGTGTCCTCTTCTAGCCTGCAGGCATATATGTAAACAGAATATTGTATCTATAATAAATAAATATTTTAAAAAAAGAAAAAGTATTGATGTTGGTTATAATTATGGGAATGATGTGTGAGTATAGTCAGTAGGTAAATCTTCACATTTATTTTGTCTACTCACATTTATCATTTTCACTTTTAAACTCATGGTAGGGAATGATATTTCAAAGAGATTAATTTTGCTCCATTGCTGTTTTTTTAATATTTATTTATTTATTATGTATGCAACATTCCTTCCATGCCTGCCTTTCATGCCAGAAGAGGGCACCAGACCTCATTATAGATGGTTGTGAGCCACCATGTGGTTTCTGGGAATTGAACTCAGGACCTTTGGAAGAGCAGGCAATGCTCTTAACCTCTGAGCCATCTCTTCAGCCCCCTGTTTTTTAAAAATTCTTAATGTCTCTTCATTACTTTGGGATTACAGAAATAATCATTAGCATGACCCACAGATCTTGCACAGTCTTGACTCTGGTCTCACATACTAGTTTCTTGTTCCCCACCCTACACCTTTGATGTCCTTTCCTTATTTGTATTGTACTGTATTGCTTCAAATAAAATTATTCTTGTGTTTTGTTTTTACCCGTTTTCTTCTAGTTAGTTTATATATATTAACTTGTAAATCTCATGTTACATTTACCTCCCAGAAAAACCATTATCTTCAGTTGTACCAGAAAACTTTATATGAATGCTGACATCATATTTGGCATTTCTTTTTTTAAATTTATTTATTTATTATGTATACAGTGTTCTGTCTGTTTGTATGCTTGCTGGACATGAAGAGGGCACCAGATCTCATTACAGATGGTTGTGAGCCACCATGTGGTTGCTGGGAATTGAACTCAGGACCTCTGGAAGAACAGTCAGTGCTCTTAACCTCTGAGCCATCTCTCCAGCCCCTTGGCATTTCTTTAATAACTACACTTACTAGTCTAAAATCCCTAAAAGTTTAAAAATCGTAGTGTGTGTGTATGTGTGTATGCGTGTGAGCTACATGATAGAATCTTGTGCCATTGTGCATGGGTGAACTCAGAAGACAAATTTAAGGAGTTATTTCTGATTTTCCACCTTTATAGAAGCTGTGAGGAATGAATTTGGTTTGTTAGGCACATATTGGGAGTCCCTTTACCCACTTTGCCCTGTCACCAGCCAAGATACACTTATGGATTTTTTCTTTGGGTATTTGCTTTTTGACTGTTTGCCTTCCTTGTTAACTCATGGTGTCTTCAAAAAGGTAAGTCCTTGTTTACTCTTGTTTTGCAGCCTGTCACAGAGAGGACATTCACTTATTTTTCATTAATCAGTATGTCAATAAGTATCAGAGTTTAGTGAACTTTAACTCTTTTTCTTTGATTTAAAGATACTGTTTAATTGTGAACAACCAAAAAATATTCTCTAGATTCATCTGAGAGTTGCTCCAAGATTATTTTTTTAATAAAACAGAGAATTTGTCCCATCAGTCAAATTATTGTCTATGGCTCTAATTGCTCACATTTTATAGTAGATACAAGCCTTGCTGCTATTTGCTGGCCTTTAGTAGTGACCATGGGAAACTATAGTAAAATGGGTTATCATGTCAGCTCTAGCCTCCCTGAGAATATAGCCAAAGGAAATGAAGTCACCATTCAAAACCTTACTGTTATCTAGTGTTATTGCTATACATCTTCAACTACAAGACATGGACTTGTCCTAATGTCCACCAACAAATGAAAGAGTAAAGAATTTATTATATACATCATATATTATAATAAATATAATAAAATATATTATTATTTAGATATAAAAATGAAATAAAATTCTATCATCTGCAGTAAAATGTATGAAATTAAGGACATCAGGTTAAGTTAATGTGCCAGACAATGACACAAATTTCTTGTGTTTTCTTATATGTTGAAACTTAAAAGTAAACCTTAAACTACTTTTAAGTGTTTTTGTGTTTAGCAGTAATTGGGGAAGGTCTGAGGGGGAAGAAATGAATGCCAAAGCATGACAAGATAAGAATAATGTATATTCTATTCATGGGCAAGGATATAACATCAAATTCCACTAATGAATGTAATTAACATGTGATAATAAAGTTTTTAATTATGGAAGCCATTGGTGCTGTGAAGTTTAGGGGTTGCCTTTGATACATAAAAAGGGATCATAAACAATGACTTCACAGGGAGAAGAGAGTACAGAAGTCCAGTAAATGAAGTAGAGGCTGGACATTAGGAATCATCTCCAACAAAAAGCCCAAAACAGAATTAAAATATGAAGATATCTTGGAGAATGTGTTTTCAGTTTAGAGAAGAATTGTGTAAAAGAAATCATTTTAAAATACAACTTACCTTCTTCATATCTTCATAGCTCATGAACATAATATTGAAGTCATGTCTGTGTTCATACCAGCCTCTTATGTGGTCAAACCAATTGCTTCCTACCACTGGGAAGAAAAGTGACAAGTGAGAATGCCAAGCTGTGTGTCCATGTAGTGGACAACAAACTCTGAGCCTTTTTTTCTGGTTTGGAATTTTTAGAAATACAATGGAGGGCCTGAAATGGACATCTGTATCTCTATTTTTAAAATATTTAATAGTTTAGGGGAAACAATTACCTGATATTTATAGAAACCTGTCTATATAATTTTACTAAAGAAGTATGAAAGAAATAATAGAGAAAAAAAGGGCCTGAGGCTGCAGGTGGCTTTTAAGGCACACTGGTTCTTTTTCCTTCTTTTCCACAGAGGGCACAAGTCTCTGTTTCTCCTCTTGTTCACTGTCAGCAGTGGTCAGAACCTATCATCTTACATGCAAGTAAAATTCTGATTCCACGTGTGATGTGATGTGGGATAATGCTCTTGTACCCTGTAAAGATTTGTCACTTGTATTGGTTTAATAAAATGCTGATTGGCCAGTATCTAGGCAGGAAGTATAGGTGGAGTACTCACACTAGGAAAATTCTGGGAAGAGGAAAGACAGAGATAGTCATCATACAGAGGAAGCAAGATGAAAATGCTGCACTGAGAAAAGATACCAAATCAAGTAGCTAAATATATAGAAGAATTATGGGTTAATTTAAATTGTAAGAGTTAGTTAATGATAAGCCTGATCTAATAGGCCAAAATAAATTAATATGAATTAATATAAACCTCTGTGTTTTTTGGGGGGACTTAATGACTGTGGCCCCATGTGGGACAGTAACTTCTGTCTACAGTGTTGAGCCTCTTTCCTTAATTAATCCACCTATGTAGTAGAATGAACAATTCCACTGTTGCAGTATAAAGCCATACAAAGGCTCATGCAAAACATTCAACCACCCTCAGCATTTTCTATGACAGAATGGATTATTCTACCTTTGCACTAGTTGGAAGTAATTGATAGAATATCAGTAAACCAAAATAGTTTTTTCATGACATGCCTTTGTAATCCTGGCAATCCTCAAATGGTGCATAAAGATAGAAAAGCCAGTTGATAGCATATAGAGTTGACATACCATTGTCACTAGAGATACATTCATTGTGTTTTTTGTTTGTCTGATATTGTTTTTCTTGTCTAGTATTTCGTTGTTGTTGTTCCTTTAAAAGAGAAATGCCCTGCTCCATTTCTTTAAGTTATGTTCTGTAAGTCTGAGAATTTGGCTTTCTGTTACCTTTTGTGTAATTCATTTGAGTCTGCATTGATTAATTAATACTTACCTCTTCCATCTAGAAATGTTTGCATAAATGTTTCTATAGTGTTTGAGGCTTCAAGTATAACCATCAAGTTTGAATAATGAAAGTAGGATGTCAAAACATCTTTAGGATTTCTGTAGATATAAAGAATCTGTAGGAAGAATTATGTAATTATTTCTTTAATCAAATCTTGGATATGCTTAGAAGTTTTTAAATACAATTTTATAATATTTGATTGTGACAATAAGTATAATTATTTCTTCTAGTCTTTGAGCTGTACCAAGTCAAGTGTTTATTATTTATATTTTGCTATTCCAGAAAATACTGTAATAAACAACCTTTCTCTATGGCATTTCATGTTTAAGAATGTAGCTCAAAGGAGGTCAAGATCTTAATGGGTACTCCCACTGAAACAGTCTACCTGAGATAATGGTAACTCACCAACTCCAACCCAACATGGAAGGAATAAGCATATGTCCAAACTAGTCCCATTTAGTGGGGCTGACAGTTGTATGGCTGGGGCAATCTGAGGGGCAGTGGCAGTGGCACCAGGATTTATTCCTACTGCTTATACTGGCTTTTTGGGAAACTTTTCTCTTTGGATGGATACCTTGCTCAATCTAGATAGAGTAGGGAGGGCCATGGATTTTACCCAAAGCAATGTACCTTGTCCTTTCTGAGGAGTGGGTGGGGAGTGAGCAGTGGTAAGTTGAGTGAATGGGAGGAAGGGAGGGATTGGTGATAAATCTAAAATGAAAACTAATAGTCATATTGGTATAACTAGTTATCAACTTATAATCTTCAAAAATGAGTTTTCCCTTCATATCTTTCAGAAAATTAATTTAAACATGAGTTAAGAGCATAAGTAGTATAAAAACTCACATAGAAATAATAATCTGTGGGCATCTGTCTACAACATTAAAACCTGGGTATCTACTGCAGGAGGAGGAGCTCATGCCAGCTTTGGCTACATGAAATACTCTCTTAAAAAAAGAAAATAATGTAAGGGAGGGAGGAAAAGAATAAGAAAGAAAAGCCAAAACCCAAACAACATATCTCAATAAACCTCTTAAAGAAAGTCAAGAATACCATGAAAAAAATAATCAAACAAGTGAAAATAATGATTCAAGACTTGAAAATTCAAATAGAGGAAATAAAGAAAACAAAAACAAGGAAATTCTAAATGTGGAAAATCAGGGTAAATGATCAGGAACTACAAATGCAATCATAACCAACAGAATGAAAGAGTTGGAAGAGAGAATCTTGGGCATTGAATATAAAATAGAGAAAATAGATTCATCAGTCAAAAAAAAAGTTTAATCCAACAAATTCTTAGCACAAAATACCCAGGAAATCAACAACACCATGAAACGACCAAACCAAAAATAATAGGGATTGAAGAAGGAGAATACCAGCTCAAAGGCATAGAAAATATTCAACAAAATCATAGAAAACTTTCCCACCCTAAAGAAGGAAATGCCTATGAAAGTACAAGAAACATACAGAACACCAATCACATTAGAACACCCCCAAATCCTCTTGCCACATAGTAATCAAATCACTAAACATATAGCATAAAGGAAAGAAAATATTAAGATCTCCTGGGTAAACTGGGAAAAGGGTAGAAGAGAGGAGTTGGAGGATAAGAACATGATGAATTAATAAGACTGAGTTAAGGGAGAACAATGAGGAAGATATCTTTATAGAGGAAGTTAGGGACAAGAAACCTGGTATTAGAAAAATTCTCAGGAATCCATGAGGATGACTCCATCCCAGATTCCTAGTAATAGTGGAGAGGGTGTCTGAAAGGGCCTTCTTCTTTATTCAGATTAAATGACTACCCTAATTGTCATCATAGAGTCTACATCTAGTAACTGATGTAAGCAGATGCAGTGACCCACAGTCAAGCACTCAGCTGAGGTCCTGGAGTTATTTTAAGAGAGGGAGGACAGATCAAAATAACAAGGGAGGTCAAGAGCATGATGGGGAATCCCAGAGAGACAGCTGACCTGAGCAAGTGGGAACTCAGAGACTATAGACTGACTGCCGGGGAACCTGCATGGGACTGAACTAGACCTTCTAAATGTGGGTGACAAATATGTGGTTTGATCTTTTGGAGGGGGCACTGGCAGCCACACCAGCACCCAGGTGCATATATCTGCTTTCAGTTCCCTATATTGGGATACCTTACTCAGGCTTGATATTAGAGGTAGGGGCTAGCTCCTGCCTCAAGTTAGTATTCCAGACCTTGTTGATTTCTGAAGGAAGGCCTTTCTCCCTATGAGAAATGAATGGAAAATGGGAAGAGGGGAGGTGGGAGATGGAAGAAAAGATTAGAGGGGGAACTGGTGTTGGTATATAGAATGAAAATTAATTTTTTAAATAAATATGAAAAATAACAATGAAAAGAAAAATCAGTTTTATAAAACTAAAATTAAGAATGTTGTTGATGAAAACACAAACAATGGGGATGAGGTAAAATAGATTCATATCTAGGAGTGATAGAAAGCAAACTGACAGAAGAATATAGTAAAATATTGGGCTAATGATAGATCCTTTTTTCATAATCAAAAATAATGATGGCCAATAAGCATCCAACATGGTTACTTCCATTATAAGGATGAGGATGCAACTTAAGATACATTTGAGACACCTCTTCCTAGATGCCATGTTTATAAACATCTAAAAGTCTGATATGTCACATTACTAGGGAAATCCTAAGAAGACATCTATTGAGCATTTCTGCAAGAAATGACAAATACACTTTCTTCAGAATTACTGCACCACCATTGTAAGTGGAATACTCTGGTCACTGTGGCTCTGCAGCTCTATTCATGGGTGTGTGTTCTAGGGAAGCTGCTGGGAGAGTACCAGGAGACACACTCAAGAACGTTCATAGCAGCTGCATCACAGTGGTAAAATATTGGAATAGACTAATTATTCAGTACTTAGAGAAGGCATTTCATGGGTAGAGTAAGCCACCAAATTCTATGACATACTTTGACTTTTTTGTTCTTGAAAACTTTTGGCACCAAATAATATGGGAGGTGGGTAGAAAAGATACGAGGTGATGGAATTTTGGCAAAGTCCACATTATGATTATTGTACTCAAAAAATGGTGCTCTGTCTATTGTTTGGATGTTTTCAGTGTTGTTCCTGTGGCCCTCAAAATAAATCAGGCTGAGGATCTGCTGTGTCCAGATGGTACCTGTAAGAACAAATAACAATCCCATTTTTGATACTAAAATAAGTTTTAATAATGAATACCAAATGTCATCCATTTTAACAATGATTTGGAGCTCTCTTTTCCTTTAGCACCCCAGGCATGCTTGAACGTGCCCCTTTTTCATTCCCCTTTGTCTCTAATGAATACTCAAGTCAGTAAGGCTGAACTGTATACCTCTTTGTTTCCTTCTCACAAAGATGTGGTTATTGGTAATGAGAATCCAGATAATTCTTGTAGTATTGTTGAAATGACAGTGTGTGGAAAGGAGAATATTTATGCACTTATTGTAAAACCAAAATACCGGGAAGTTGTGGCACACATCTTTAATCCCTGCAATGGTGAGGAAGAGGTAGATGGATCTCTGTGAGTTCAAAGCCAGCCTGGTCTACAAGAGCTAGGTGCAGAACAGGTTCCAAAATGACAGAGAAACGCTATCTTGAAAAAACAAAACAAAATTGATGTGAGAGTTCCCTGTGTGTGCTATGATTACCATTAATGAATAAAGAAACTGCCCTGGCGTGTTAATAGGGCAAAACTTAGGTAGGTAGGGAGCATTGGACTGAATGCTGTGAGAAAGAATGGTGGTGCCTAGAACATGCCATAGCTTCTCTTCCAGAGATAGAAGTGCCAAAACTTTGCTGGTAGGTCATGATCTTGTGGCGATATACAGATTAATTGCAATGGGCTTAATTAAGATGCAAGAGTTATCCCATAAGAAGCTATAGCTAGCCGGGCGGTGGTGGCGTACACCTTTAATCCCAGTACTCGGAAGGCAGAGGCAGGCGGATCTCTGTGAGTTTGAGACCAGCCTGGTCTACAAGAGCTAGTTCCAGGACAGGCTCCAAAGCCACAGAGAAACCCTATCTCGAAAAACAAAACAAAAAAAAAAAAAGAAGCTATAGCTAATGAGCCAAGCAGTGATTCAATTAATACAGTTTCTGTGTAATTATTTTGGTTCTGGGCAGCTGGAATGAACAAGTGGTTCCTTGTAACACAAAATAAAACAAACAAACAAACAAACACAAAACAAAGACAAATGCCATATGACCTATTTATGCCACTCACCAGATTTTGGATATGTGACTATGAAGACATCATCATCTCTAATTTCCTGATCATCCATGTTTTCCACTATGTTCATTTTAACTAAAGTTTTTTCAAAGTTATAGCCTCTGAAGTTAAGTAAATATTCATCTTGATTGTCCATAGTGATTTACCTAGAAGCAAAAATGACAAAATTTTCTTTACTTCCATAGTATTTTCCAATAGTGAGTAATGTTTTTGAGAGGTCTACATGTAAGTAATGCTATATGTAAGGTGGCTCTAAGACCTTGTAAAAAGCAGAATAACATTACAGATTATATCTGAATTTGCAGAGATATTGGCCAATCACATACACAGGGAATGGCCATAGCTGCTGCCTTACATAGAAAGACAATTAATGATGTCCTATCCCAGCAGAGAGATCTAGGCCCAGGGAGAATACAAGATACAGGACTTCTTGGAAGCTGTTTTGGATGTGGTCTTACAGGGCATCAGGTCAGACAATGTCCTGATAGGAGAGTAAGCCTGAGGACAAGAAGAGAACCAAGAACATATAGGAGATGCAGGAGAGGAAAACATTGGACTAGTGAGTGCAGATCAAAAGGAGATGACCTAGGAAATTCCCTAAGGCTAGCCTTAGGCCCTGAGACAGAATTAATTATGGGGCAATTCAGCAATTTGTTCTCCCACAAGGAAATCCATTCAGGACTTTTTAGAACAACCACAGGAAGTGCAGGGCTTGACCTCAGTTCTTCCATATGCATGGTTCAGAAACCCAAAGTGGGGATGCAAGCTCTCCCCACTGGGGTTTATGGACCCTTGTCAAAGGGCACTGTAGGTCTGTTACTAGGAAGAAGTTGCACCATTATGCAAGGAATTATTGTTGTTCCTGGAGTCAATGATGCTGACTTTGAGGAAAAGATCAGGGTAATGACTCACTCAACAAGTTGAGTTTCTGTAATAAAAGCAGGTCAGAGGCTTGCACAATTAATTTTACTACTTGATGTGCAAACCAAAAATCAGGTTAAGAAAGATAAGAGAGGAAAGGATGAATTTGGTTCATCAGATGCCCATTGTCTACAAGCCATAGGACCTCAGAAAGCAGAACTCACTTTGTTTATACATGGAAAAATATTTTCTAGTCATCTATACACTGGAGTATATATTTTGGTTATAACTGCTAGCCAGTGGCCTTCTAAGTGGCCAAAGACAGATACTATTACACAACTACAAGGAATTGACTGGACTCGAAATCCTGAACAAACAGTAATGAGCTGCACTGGAGAGGGCCATGAAGGAACTTGCCAGCCATATATTATTCCCCATTTATCTATAAATTTATGGGGCTGAGATATTATGTCCAGAATGGTAATATATTTATATTTTCCCAGTACAGCTATTACTAATTAACTGTTTCAACAAGGATTATTGCCTAATCAAGGTCTAGGCAAGAAAAATAAGGGAAGAATTTATCATATAATACCAATGGTAGACCTCCTAGGACAGGATTTGGGGTATTTTTTAGGAGAGATCACTGAAAAATCTGCACTTCATGCAAACCCAATATCCTGGGAAGTGATGAGCCTGTATGGGTAAATCAGTGGTGTCTAACAAGAGAAAAATTACAAGCTGCCTGACAGTTAGTGCAGAAACAGATGAACAATGGACACATTACACCATATAATTCACCATGAATTCTCCAATTTTTGTATTTAAAAAGAAATCAGGAAAGTTGAGTGATGGAAATGGGTTGTCTGTCTATGTGTTACTTTCATTGGTTAATAAAGAAACTACCTTGGCCCTTTGATAGAACAGAAAATTAGGTAGGTGGAGTAGACCAATCAGAATGCTGGGAAGAAGGGAAGTGAGCCAGACACTATAGCTCTTCTCTCCAAGATGGATGCAGGTTAAGATCCTTCCTGGTAAGCCACCACCTTGTGGTGCTGCACAGATTATTAGAAATGGGTTAATCTAGTGCTCTTCAGGTCCTTGAGACCATCCCTTAGATTGGAACCAGCAATAAACAAGTTAAGGTGCTGTTCCAGCAGATTAAAGAGAACATACAACATAGAAAGTTACCCTGTTTTCTAGGACATATCAGAGCACATTCAAATCTTTCTGGTCCACTAACTGAAGGTAATACTTTAGCTGACAAACTTACAAAAATAATTGCTCTATCACAAGTTGAGCTTGCTCAGCAGTTGCATGCTTTGCAATATCAAAAATAGTTTAAGTTTAAGAGAGCAATTTAAATTAACCAGGGAAGCTGCTTGCCAAATTGTTAAGCAATGTGAGATGTGCCCAGAATATTTACCTATACCTCATTTGGGGGTAAATCCCTAAGGACTGCTTCCTAATCATATATGGCAAATGGATGTTACTCATGCTACAGAATTTGGAAAATTGAGATATGTGTATTCACAATAGGTACATATTCAGGATTATGGTTTTTTTTATTGGTTTTTCGAGACAGGGTTTCTCTGTGGCTTTGGAGCCTGTCCTGGAACTAGCTCTGTAGACCAGGCTGGTCTCGAACTCACAGAGCCTG
>NC_022034.1:29947276-29948793 GCF_000317375.1 Microtus ochrogaster | reverse complement strand
CATGCACTGTTTACTCTAATTTTCTTAAATATGGATTTCCATGAGTGATCAGTGGCGAACAGATTATGGTGTAATAGTACAAATACCACCTTTGCTAAAGGAAGGTGGAAAGACACTTGCATTGGAAAATGGAGAGGACCAGACCCTATATTAATATGGGGTTGAGGGCATGACTGTGTTTTTTTCCCAGTATGGAGATCAAGCGAGATGGCTTCCACCATGACTGGTTTGATGTGTCTAACAGAAGAACACCAGACCTGATGACAGTGTAGCTAATAACGCCTCAGCAGGAGAGTTGGAATGAAAAAAGATGGAGAAAAAAAACCCCATGGTCCAGCCTTTCCCACCCCCAGAGAGAGGAGTGAATGATCCATTCTTCTCTGCAGAACCTGCTGTCACCATTCAGCAGTGCAGGATATGGAGCTGTTTCTAGACACTCAGGACACAGACCCAGAGGCCCTGCTGCAATGACCTGACCATGATGACTACAACTTGCTTACAGTCTGAGTCTTGTGTGCTTTGGAGCTGAAATACAGACTGAACATTTGACTGTTTTAAATTGTGGGACACAGAACTCATTATTATTAAAATATTGGACCTGAGAACTAAGGCCTAAGCTTTCACCTTAGGGAAAGAAAGACTCAAGGAATAACTAAAACCCCTCTTCACTTAAGAGGAAGACAGCCTAAGGGTTTAACTACTGTTCGGAGACCGGAACTGGTATTGCTAACAGCAGAGTCATTGTAGACATTGTGCTCTCACCCATCAGAAAAGTTTTCCTTGTCTTTTGATTAATATGGATTTAAGAAGATTGTGATATGTTAAATTGTGGATTTATTTTTAATTCCCATTCTAGAATTATGACATTGACCTGACAATGTTTGTGACTGTTTATAAGATGTTGAAACAAGTTTGACAAACCCTGTAAATGTTTGGATTCAATGCATATGTTAAGAATTTGAGATTTTGATACAATGTAAAGAATTTAAGAGTTACTTTAGACCAGCTGAAGAAACATTTTCAACTTAGGCAACCTTCCTCTCCTTTAATAGGAGACTATGTAGTCTTTAGGTACATGTTTATTCATAAAATATTATTATCCCTCCTGACTAGAAAGTATGGCTCCAAGATACAGAGCCCAAAGGCATTTCTCTTCCTTAATCTCTTTTCTTCGCAGAGGTCAGCAGTTAGAGATGCATTTGAAGCTTCTTTTGCCCAGATGCCCAAGACAGGAGCTCACGTAATTAGGATGCCTGTTTCCAAAGACAAGAAAATTCGGCTAAATGAAGAAGTGTTTGCCTAAGGCAGATATGATAATCTGTCCTGTTGCAGAAGTGCAGGTTTAATTAAAATTAATAAGATAGAGAGGATTATAGGTGCCGTATAATACGGGTCCATATTTCTACATTGTATGGTGGCCAGAATTCTGAGCGACATTCAGGGCACAATTTGTATTTGCCACACAGAATGTGGTCACTTAGGCTTTTGAGATGACCTGATGCCATCCTAAACAAAGG
>NC_022034.1:29939568-29947176 GCF_000317375.1 Microtus ochrogaster | reverse complement strand
TTCTGAGATGTATTTAAACTGTGCTTTCTCTTTTAATGCTGGAGCTGGGACTGAACCTAATCCATCAATGTTTTTTAAGTTACTAAATGTGTGGAAGGTCTCGTTTTTTATACCCTAGTAAAAGCATCCATAAACTGGGAACGGCAATACACACACTTCTAATTCCAACACTTTGGAGACATGGACAGGTGTTTCTCTGTGAGTTGAAGGACATCCTTGTCTACACAAATCATGTCTTAGGCCAGGTAGGGCTACAAGTCAGGCCTTGTAACAAAAAGAAAGATAGAAAGAAAGAAAAAAGAAAGAAAGAATAAATATAATAAAAATCCATATATTTACTGAACTTCAAGACTTTTAGAGTTATAACTTCTATGTTTCTGTGGTTAAGATAACAGTGACAGCTCTTATCACCACCATCTACCCTGAAAACACCTGTCCATGCCAGGGCCTTTCCATCTGTGGTCAATGTATAATACCTAGTCCTCATAGAGAAATGCAAGGTAAACATGGTTGTGTTTGCAGGTAAAGCAATGGAGGCTTACAGAGGCTAAACAGCTGTTCAGATGGAAAATGCTGGCCCTGAGGGCACAGCTCAGCAGTAGAGTGCATGTCTACCCTGTTCCAGGCCCTCAGTTTGACCTCCAGGTCTGCAAAAATAAAGTCTAAAAAGGCATCTCCTGAAGGCGGATTGGATTAATACAGACAAATTGGTATAAACTTATACAACTTTAATGTAAATAGCACACTCACGCAACCGGAGTTCCCGCAATGCCCCGAAACAGCAAACAGGAAGGGGCTCCAGTGTCTGTGCCCCCCAATTTATAAACATTTGCCCAAGGCCATCCCGCCCCCAAAAGACGGGCTCTCTCTACAATCTCCTATGTTGGGTCTGTTAACATCTACAACAGTGGTCCTCTCACAGCAATCTGCTCTTGGAGCTCCCACTTATTAACCATCTGTGATGTGCCAGGCACTGGCCTGGCCATCAAAAATATATGCTTAAAACGCTCATAACCAGTGTTGTAAGATGGCTTACCAATCGTAAAACTGAAGGGGCACAGGCACTTTTCAAGAAGCTGTGGCTTATAAGTAACAGAGATGAATGGAATTCCTGATTCTTGCATGACAAGATAAACTAAGGATGCAAAGATAATAAGTGTTATCCAGTGTGAAAGTAATGCAGTAGGAGCAGCAGGCTGCGTCCCCCCACCCGGGAGGGCTCCCAGGCACCAGCTATCTTTACCCAAAATAATTACATGGAAACTGTATTCTTTTAAGCTCTATTTGGGCCATCAACTGTAGCCTCTTACTGGCTAACTCTCACATCTTGCTTAACCCATTTCTAATAATCTGTGTAGCACCACGAGATGGTGGCTTACCAGGAGGGATTCAGCATGTCTGACCTGGCTGCTGGCCCCATGGCGTCTGGTTCCCTGCTTTCTTCCTCCCAGCATTCTGTTCTGTTTATTCTGCCTACCTAATTTTCTGTCCTATTAAAGGGCTAAGGCAGTTTCTTTATTAACCAATGAAAGTAACACATAGACAGATGACTCTCCTCCATCAAAGTAACATGAGGAAAAGTAAAAAGACACTTCCTCTGCATTTCCTCTCTGACTGGGGATCAAACTCAAATCCTCATGCACTCAGCCATTACAGGAAGCTACATTCCCAGTCCTGGCTAGATATCATTACTTTGGAAAATAAGCAGGCCTGGTTAGAGTTTTCCATACTAAAGCAGCCGTTAAGGCCTGGAAACTAGACTCCATTTTAAGTTACAAATATTAACACCATAATTCCACAATTCTTTCAGTTAACTGATTGTTCTTGTTTTAAAAGTAAAATCTCTAAGTAAAAACCCTTTATCCTGTGACATTCTAGAGATAAACAGGGCGTAAAGGGGAAGGTCTGTTCATGCACAGGATAACTACAGGAAGGGGCAAGACCTGCTCTCCCACCTGCCCAGGGAGGTTAATTGATGGCTACATCTATGACAACTTGACACAAGCTAGTGCCATTTGCAAAGTTGGAACCTAATTTAAGAAAATGCACCCACCATTGCGCTGTAGGCATGCCTGTGGTGTATTCTCTTGATTGATGATTTATAGGGGCGCTCACTGCCCAGCTCCTTGTAGGCAGTGCCATCCTTGCTCTGTTGACCCTAAGAGCTACAAGAAAGCAGGCAGAACATGTCAACCAAGTGTAAAGAATTTACCCAAATTGTCTGCATCAGCTCCTGCCTCCAGGCTTCTACAGTGACTTTCCTCAGTGATGGACTATGATGTGGAGCTAAGCTAAAATAAACCCTTTCCTCCCAAGGTGCTTTTGGCCATCGTATTGTGTCACAGTCGTAGAAATCCTGACAAAAACAAGTGTCCTTTTTGACCCTTACTCTATTTGTCCTCCAACTGATGCAGGTAACTGGTTAGCACATAACCAGGCCCATCCACAATCTGAATTGGGCTATCTTGCAGAGAAAAGTTACTGAGGACATTGGGTCAATGACTGCCCAAAACATCCAGCTGAACCCAAGCAGAAGCCAGTCCTATCCCTGGAAGACAATGATTAGGACCATCAGGGCTCAGAGTCCCCCAACCCCACCGAGCCTCAGGTAACCCTTCTAGTGTGTGTGTGTGGGGGGCAACCTATTACTTTTTTGGTAGCCCAGCATTCATCCTCACCCAAGCGAATGAACCTTTGACCTCAAAAACCTTTTGGGTTCAAGGGGCTACCAGGGGAAAGCTATATCAGTGAACCACAGAAAGAAAAGTTAATTTGGGTACAGGTGAAGTGACCCACTCTTTCCTCATGGTGCCTGAATGCCCCTACCCACTGCTGGGCAGGGACCTCCTGTCCAGAGTTGGGGCACAAACCCAATTCTCAGAAAAAGGAGCCTCGGTTGCTTACTGCACTGGCCAGGCTCTTCAAATTCTAACCTTGTGATTGGAAGATGAACATAGACTGTTTGAACCACCCTCCCCAGGGTTGCTCATGGAGGACAAATGGCTCCGCAATTTTCCCCAAGCTTGGGTGGAAAGTACAGGTATGAGACTGGCAAACAATCAACCTCCCTTGTAATAGAACTAAAACCATTGGCCACAGCAGTTTCCATAAGACAGTATCCCATGAGCCATGAGGTCCGAGTGGGAATCAGGCCCCATATTCAGAGACTTTTAACATTAGGCATCCTAAAATCATGTCATTCCCCTTGGAATACCCCTCTCCTCCTGGTAAAGAAGCCAGGCACAGGGGACTACAGACCAGTCCAAGATTTAAGGGAAGTTAATCGCCACACCCTGGATATCCATCTGACAGTGCCAAACCCTTATAATCTCTTGAGCACTCTGCCTCCAACCCATGTTTGGTACTCAGTACTTGATTTAAAGGACACTTTTTTCTGTCTGAGACTCATCCCCCAGAGCCAGCCATTATTTGCCTTTGAATAGAAGGATCCTGATTAGGGTGTCTCTGGTCAACTCATCTGGATGAGACTACCCCAGGGATTCAAAAAGTCACTGACCTTATTCGATGAGGCCCTGCACCAGGATCTGGCCAGCTTCCGCACTGCCAATCCAGAGGTACTCTTACTCCAATACGTAGATGACCTCCTGCTGGCTGCATACACTGAGAAAGATGCCTCATGGGCATCCAGGCTTTACTCACCAAAGTGGGTGAACTAGGCTACAGGGTGTCTGCTAAGAAGGCCCAAATCTGCAAGAAACAAGTGGCCTATCTAAAATACCTCTTGAAGGGTGGACAGAGATGTTTGACAGACAGTCAAAAACAAGTGGTGGCACTTGGGGCATGAGGAGTTTGAGAGTTCCTGGGAACTGCTGGATTCTGTAGGTTTTGGATACTAGGTTTCTCTGAGCTAGCGGCTCCACTGTATCCACTTATCAAGGCCAACGCCCCTTTCTCCTGGGGAAGAGGACCAACAACAGGCTTTTGACAAAATAAAAAGGGCCCTACTTTTGGCCTCTGCCTTGAACCTCCCTGATGTTACCAAACCATTCACCTTATACATGGATGAGAGCAAAGGGGTAGCAAAGGGGGTGCTAACTCAGAAACTGGGGTCCTGGAAAAAGCCAATGGCCTATATCTCAAAGAAGTTGGACAATGTGGTAGCAGCACCTCTGTAAGGTGGCCACAGTAGCCACCTTGGTCAAACATGCAGATAAGTTGACCCTGGGCCAACCACTGACTATAATAGCATCCCATGCCCTAGAAATGGTCATCTGCCAATCTCCTGATAGATGTCTCTCGAATGCCCGCATAACCAGCTACCAGTCACTATTGCTCAACCCAAACATATTACTTTCAGGAATGCAATGCTACTAATCCCCGCCACCTTGCTCCCCAATTTGAAACCCACTGCCTGGGTATCTCATGACTGCCATCAGATACTGGCCAAATACCACAGGACCAGGGGAGATTTGACTGATTGTCGGTTTCCTTACACAGATCATACCTGGTTCACAGACGGCAGCAGTTTCCTCAAAGAAGTTTTTGTAGACACCTTTTATAGTTGGACCGAAGCTTTTCCCACCAAGCAAGAAACGGCTCAACTGGTGCTTAAGAAGATACTAGAAGATAGTTTTTCTCAGTTTGGCTTACCCAAGGTAATTGGCTCCAACAGAGACCCAGCTTTTGTCTCCCAGATAAGTCAGGGCATGGCCAAGACATTGGGGATCAATTGGAAATTACATTGTGCATACCGACCCCAAAGTTCAGGACAGGTAGAGAGAATGAACAGAATTATAAAAGAGACTTTAACTAAGTTAGCCTTAGAGATTGGCACTAGAGACTGGGTACAGCTCCTTCCCCTGGTTCTGTTCTGTGTACAGAATATACCGTCTCAACTTAGCCTTACCCCCTATGAGATCTTATATGGGGGACGTTCCCCCTTGGCCTTCTTGAGGACCTCTCATGACCCATCTACTCACAAACCTGATCTTCAGGCAGGGTTGAAGGCCCTCCAGATCGCCCAAGCCCAGGTGTGGAAACCCCTGGCCGCCTATTAACCCAAGCACCAAAAGATTTTGCATCTGTTGCAGGTTGGCGGTGCTGTGTATGTCTGGAAACATGAGTTCCAGAGCCTTGAATCTCGCTGGAAGGGACCCTGCACCATGCTCCTTGTGACACCCACTGCCCTCAAGGAGGATGGTATTGCAGCCTGAATTTACGCATCTCACATTAAGCTGGCACCCCCGCAGAAAAACTCAGCATCCTCCTGATGGAAGCTTCAGCACACCCAAAATCCTCTAAAGCTAAGACTTGTGAAATCAGCCTGATTCTGCCAGTCTTGCTGGCCTTTGCTTTGATGCCTCTGCCCACCTATAGTAACCCCCATACACCTCAGAAACTGACTTGGCAGGTTTCCTCACAAACAGGGGCGGTAATTTGGACCACCTCCAAAATAGACCCTTCAGGTATATGGTAGCCTACCCTCACTCCTGATTTCTGCCAACTGGAGGCTGGACTAGATTCCTCGGATATCCCAGACTCAGATCCCCAAAACTTACCTCTGAGAAATGGTGAGAGGTATTCCACAACCCAAGAATATGGATGCAGAATCCCAGAGTGCAGATGCTATTTAGGGCAACAAGCTTTCTATGTTTGCCTCCGGGATGGTTGGGACCAGTGTATTACCCACAATTGTGGAGGCTTAGAAAAACTATATTGTGCTGCCTGGGGATGTGAAACCACTGGAGATGTTTATTGGAGACCCAGTTCTTCTTGGGACTGGATCACTGTCCATGAGAATTACACCTCCCCAAAACAATGTTTCGCAAACTCCAATCCAAGTCCAGGAGTCTGTGGTACAAGTCCCACCTGTTTACCCTTAAATATTACCTTAACTCCCCAGAGACAAAGGGAGGAGACACAAAAATGGATACAGGGAAGAACTTGGGTGATCCGATGGTATCTCATGGGAGTGGACTTGGGTGCTACCTTCGGGATCAGACTAAAAGTAGAAAATCCCCCAGGCCAACCAGTGGAGCCCAACCAGGTACTACCTGATCAAGGACGCCCAGTCTCTCCTGTAAGGTACCTGAGCACCATGCTAGGCTATAAAAGTCCTTCTGTTTCCTCTGCTTCCCTGCCAGCACTCCCTAATATGGGCTAGCAACTGTTCAACCTAGTAGAGGGCGCTTTCTCCTTGCTAAATGGTACTGACGCCAACATGACAGAATCTTGCTGGCTATGCCTATCAGCAGGACCCCCTTATTATGAAGGGATTTGTAACATCTGGGGGTTTTAATAACACAACCAGCCAGGACACTTGTGCTTGGGGAACTAGTCATAAGCTAACTCTTACGGAGGTTACAGGTGCAGGGACATGTCTGGGAAATCCACCAACTGCCTACAAACATTTATGTAATAAGACTCTTAAGAACACTAAGACTCCTAATGCCAGGTATTTGGTTCCCAAATCAGATAAATGGTGGGCTTGTAGTACAGGCCTGACAACTTGAGTGGCGACATCAGTTTTTGATGACACCAAAGATTACTGTGTGCTTGTTCAACTAGTACCTAGGGTCTTTTATCATCCCACTGACACATTTGAGGATGGATTTGACAAGCACCTGAGCCACTATCATCGAGAGCCCATCTCCCTGACTCTAGCAGTAATCTTAGGCCTTGGAGTGGCAGCTGGTGTGGGCACCAGTACGGTTGCTCCGGTGCAGGCTCCCCAGTACTTTAATGAATTAAGGACAGCCATGGATGAAGACTTAAGGGCCCTAAAACAGTCTATCTCCAAGCTTTAAGAATCAATAACCTCACTTTCCAAAGTAGTATTACAAAATAACCATGGGTTAGTCCTGTTATTTCTTAAAGAAGGAGAACTCTGCACTGCCCTAAAAGAACGATGTTGTTTTTACTTAGATTACTCTGGGGTAATTAAGGATTCAATGGCTAAGCTCAGAGATAGATTAGATTAGAAACAGCAAGATAGAAAGGCACAACAAGGTTGTGGCTCACGACCCCTGGCTCACAACCCTCATCTCTACTATCGCCGGTCCCTTAATCATTCTGCTGTTCCTCTTAACCTTTGGACCCTGCATCTTCAATCAACTCCTAATGTTCATTCACAAGTGGCTTAATATTACTCAAGCTTTAGTGTGGACCCAACAATACCAGGCTCTTAGGAGTGGTACCTAAGAATCCCAAGATTGGGATTCGACCAAATAAGAGGAGGGAATGAAATACTCTGGGGCATCTCAGCATTACTGCCCATCCTTGTAGTAGGAGCTGTGGGCTGTGTTCCTGCCGTCCGGCTCCCGGCCACCGGCTGGCTTTACCCGAAATAACAACACACAAATTGTATTCTTTTAAACACTGCTTGGCCCATTGTATATAGCCTCTTCTTAGCTAATTCTCACACCTCAACTAACCCATTTCTAATAATCTGTGTAGCACCATGAGGTTTTTGACTTACCGGGAAGATTCTAGCCTGCATCCATCTTGGGCTGGAGCTTCATCACGTCTGCCCTGGAAAGGAGAGGCATGGTGTCTGCCTAACTTCCCTTCTTCCCAGCATTCTGTTCTGTTTACTCCACCCACCTATGTTCTAACCTATCAGGCCAAGCAGTTTCTTTATTAATTAAC
>NC_022034.1:29916074-29924828 GCF_000317375.1 Microtus ochrogaster | reverse complement strand
TCCTGAGGTTATCAGCAATTTGCAGGCTGGTAGACTTGGTTCCACAATTTTTGTTGCTAATCTTGACTTCAAAGTTGGTTGGAAGAAGCTAAAAGAAGTGTTCAGCATAGCTGGAACTGTAAAGCGGGCGGATATTAAAGAAAACAAGGATGGCAAGAGCAGAGGCATGGGCACTGTCACTTTTGAGCAAGCAATTAAAGCAGTTCAAGCAATTTCCATGTTCAATGGGCAGTTTTTATTTGATAGACCTATGCATGTGAAAATGGATGACAAATCTGTCCCTCACGAAGACTACTGTTCACATGATAGTAAGACATCACAGTTACCATGCGGTCTTGGAGGTATTGGAATGGGACTTGGTCCAGGTGGACAACCTATTAGTGCCAGCCAGTTGAACATAAGTGGTGTCATAGGAAATTTGGGTCCAAGTGGTATGGAATGGATGGTCCAGGTTTTGGAGGAATGAACAGAATTGGAGAAGGAGTTGGGTTTGGTGGTCTGGAAGCAATGAATAGCATGGCAGGATTTGGTGGAGTTGGCCGAATGGGAGAGCTATACCGTGATGCAATGACTAGTAGCATGGAGCAAGATTTCGGATGTGGTGATATTGGAATAAATCGAGGCTTTGGTGATTCCTTTGGTAGACTTGGTGGCAGTATGGGCGGCATGAGCAGTGTGACTGGAGGCATGGGGATGGGGCTGGACCGCATGAGCTCCAGCTTTGACAGGATGGGGCCGGGAATTGGAGCAATACTAGAAAGGAGCATCGACGTAGATGGAGGTTTTTATCGGGTCCCATGGGAAGCAGAATGAGAGACAGATTAGCCTCCAAAAGCAACCAGATATTTGTGAGAAATCTGCCTTTTGACTTGACTTGGCAGAAACTAAAAGAGAAATTCAGCCAGTGTGGTCATGTAATGTTTGCAGAAATAAAGATGGAGAATGGCAAGTCAAAAGGCTGTGGGACAGTTAGGTTTGAATCCCCAGAATCAGAAGAAAAGGCCTGCAGAATAATGAACAGCATCAAAATCAGTGGCAGGGAAATCGATGTTCGCTTGGATTGTAACGCGTAATTTCAAGCATGGTTGGAACATTCCTTCATCTGTTTATTGAATCTCCTAGTAAAAGTCATTTTTTACTAATGTTGTATGCTTACAAATTCTGTAAAAATAAACTTTTAAAACTCCCACCAGCTTTTAACAGTATAATGTTGAAAATTATACTGTGATTTTCGTTATCTCAAGTTTGCATTTCTAAAGTCAGCAAGTCTGGTCATTCAGTTTCAATGGATGGGCACACCATTTTTAATCAAATAAGCCATTTAATTGTTCTCAGTAGTAGGGTTTGTTTGTTTTAATTTTCCCAGTCTTATTGTAAGTTATCAGGATACCCTCACCCCCACCCCCAGTCTCTGCTCTATATCTAGTTGTTAATGAAAAGAAAGGGCTCAGACAAATTAGGATGTGGTTTTGGTTTGGTATGAATCACTTTTCTCTGCATATAAAGAATAGTAGTTAAAAGTTACACTATAAAGTCAAGGGTGTTTTTTATCTGACCTAAATGAAGACATGGGGTTTTTGTTTTCATTTTGTTTTGGTTTGGTTTTTTGCCCCTCTACCAGTTCCACCTTTCCCACATAACACTAGTAAAAATCTCAAACTCCACAGCCCCTTATTCTGTTACTTCCAATAATTCCAGGTTCACTTAGAACTGATATGGTAGCAAGTCCTAAGTATAACATTAGGCAGACCACCCCCAACTTTTGGTCTAGTTTCCAGCCATTAAAATGAACTGCTAAGAACAAAAAAATAATTGAAATGTTGAGAGAGATGGTTACATAAATGAGTCCCTTGCTATTCACTTCTACAGGAGCAGATGCATTTGTAAATGCAGTCTTAATAAACCAGGGAAGACCTAGGCATAGCATATCAAACACATTGGATCCCACGATGTTAGATATAGCCATGTCTCCTTTACCTGCAAAAGAACAGCATGTTGTTAAAATGTGCACACTGATACTATATTTAATTAATAATCTTCATAAGAAAAACACTGGATACTTTTTGTTGGTTAGTTTTAGAAAACTGTTATTGTTAGAGCAAAACTCTTCCTGAATTTGTATTTCCTTGAGTTAGTATTTAAAGTCTTAACATTTATTTAATAATTACCTTTATTTATTAAACCATTTTTAATACGGAAAAAAAAGAAAACATGCTTTACTCTATTCTTTCCCAAGCTTTCGCAGGCTTTCTGTGGATTCAGTTATCCACACGTTGGGAAGCCATTCTGTAGTAGGAGCTGCAGGCTGCATTCTTGCCACCCAGCTCCCAGCCACCAGCTAGCTTTACCCAAAATAACAACACACAAATTGTATTCTTTTAAACACTGCTTGGCCCATTATATATAGCCTCTTCTTAGCTAATTCTCACACCTCAACTAACCCATTTCTAATAATCTGTGTAGTGCCATGAGGTTTTTGGCTTACCTGAAAAATCTAGCCTACATCCATCTTGGGTTGGAGCTTCATCGCATCTGCCCTGGAGAGGAGAGGCATGGCGTCTGCCTAACTTCCCTTCTTCCCAGCATTTTGTTCTTTTTACTCCACCCACCTATGTTCTAACCTATCAGGCCAAGCAGTTTCTTTATTAATTAACCAATGAAAGCAACAGATTGATATATGGCACTCCCATATCACATCCTCCCCTGGGAACCAGGAACCTGATAATCACCCATGCGTGCACTGGAACAATGGATACTTTCCCACGTACTTTCCCAGGTACTTTCCATCCCTCTGCAGGTTTTCTCTGAATAAATCCAGTTCCTGGAACTAGAGCCAAATGACCTGCAGATATTCCTCTGTTGCCCACCTGACCTAGCATGGCCCACCATGGCCCCGACCAATCATAGTTAGCTGACCTTTAGATGAACAAATCACAACAGTTGACAAACAACTCCTGGACTCCCCCTTTGCTTCTGTGGTTTTCTCTCTTAAAAGTAACGTGTAACAGCCACTTGGGGTCCTTCTCCTCCCGAGGCTGAGGGACCCTAATGCACCAGTCATTTGCAACAACTTTGGTAAATGGGCTTTAGGGTCCAACAGTTTTTTTTTTTTTTTGAAGAAGAAGAAGAAGAAGAAGGGGAAGTGGTGTGGGACAATTGTCTATATCTGTCAATTATGTTTTAAATAAAAGCTGATTGGCCAGTAGCCAGGCAGGAAGTATAGGTGGGACAACCAGACAGGAAGTAGAGGCAGGTCAATGAAAACAGGAGTATTCTGGGAAGAAGGAAGCTCTTTCAGTAGTTTTGAGCCCAGCACAAAAGAAGCCTGATGTGACCTACCCTGCTGAAAAAGGTACTGAGTCACCTGAGCTAATAGGACAATCAGTTTATATCTAATGTAGACCTCTGTGTGATTTCTTTGGGACCTAATGACTGTGGGAACCGGGCAGGACAGAAACCTCTGACAACACTTCTATATCTCTTTTGATTAGTTTTACTTTGAAGCCTATTTTGTTAGATATTAAAATAGCTACACTGGCTTCCTTCTGAGATACATTTGATAGTAAAAATCTTTTCTTAACACTTTAGTCTGTTATAATGTCTGTCTTTGAAGTTAAGGTGTGTTTCTTTTAGGAAGCAGAAGGATAGATCCTGTTTTCATATCCACTCTGTTAGCCCTAGTCTTTTTACTAGTAAATTGAGACCATTGATATTAAGAGATGTTATTGATGAATGATTCCTAATTCCTATTATTTTTGGTTTTGATGGTGGTAATGATAGTGTGTGTTTCCCTTCTTTGGGTTTTGGTGGTGTGAGATTATCTATTACCTGTACTTTCATGAATGTAACTGAGTTCCTTGAATTGGACATTTTCTCCTAGTACTTTCTGAAGAGCTGGATTTATGGATAGATGATGTGGGATTCCCCTCTGTATGCTGTGAATATTTTTGGTTAATGAAGGAACTGCTTTGGGTCTATAGCAGAGCTTAGGGGAACAGAGCTAGGTGGGGAAAACTAAACGGAATGCTGGGAGAAGAGATGGAGTCAGAGACAAGCCATGTAGCCTTATCAGAGACCAGATGTCCGAACTTTAGCTGGGAAGCAACAGACACATGGCGATACACAGATTAATAAAAAAAAATGGGTTAAATTAATATGTAAGAGTTAGCCAATAAGAAGCTAGAGTTAATGGGCCAAGCAATGATTTAATTAATACAGTTTCTGTGAGATTATTTTGGGACTAAGCAGCCGGGAACCAACAAGCATATGTAGTGACAACAGATAGATATTGTTTAAATCAGGTTTTGCCATAAAATAACTGTTGTCTTTGCCTATGTTTACAGAAAGTTATTCTGAGTATAGAAGGTTGAGTTGACTCCATGTTCCTTAGTGTCTGTAAAATGTCTGTCCGGTACCTCCCAGCTTTTAGAGGCTCAATTGAGTAGTCAGGTCTAATTCTGATAGGTCTGTCTTTATACGTTACTTGGTCTTTTTCCTTTGCAGCTCTTAGTATCCATTATTTTGTATGTTTAGTGTTTTGATTATTCTGTGGTGAGGGACCTTTTCTTGGTCAAGTATGTTTGGTGTTATGTAAGTTTCTTATACCGTTATAGACATATGCTTCCTTAGGTTGGAAAAGTTTCTTCTATGATTTAGTTGAATATATTATCAGTGCTTTTGAGCTCGTTTTCTTCTCCTTCTACCCCTATTATTCTTTAGGTTTGGACTATTCATGGTATCCCAAATTTTTTGGAAGTTTTGTGTTGGGACTTCATCAGATTTAACATTTTCTGTGACTGATGAATCTATTTCCTCTACTGTTTCACCAACACCTGAGACTGTCTTTTCCATCTCTTGTATTCTGTTGGTTATGCTTGCATCTGTAGTTCCTGATACCTTCCCCAAATTTTCCATTTCCAGAATTCCCTAGGTTTGTGTTTTCTTTATTATTTCTATTTCAGTTTACAAGTCTTGAACCATTTCCTTCACCTATTTGCTTGCTTTTTTTTCCTTGGCTTTCTTTGCTTTCTCTAAGGGACTTATTGATTTCTTCCAATGTTTTGTTTGTCTTTTCTTTAACTTCTTTAAGGAAATTTTTCATTTCCTCTTTTGGAACCTCTATAATCTTCAAAAAGTTATTTTTAAGTTTATTTTCTTGTGTTTCAGCTGTTTTGGAATGTTCAAGCTTTGCAGTTGTAAGATCACTGGGTTTTGGTGATGCCATATTGCTCCTTCAGTTGTTGAATGCATTTTTACACCGGCATCTACTCATCTTTTCTTTGCACTGGCGTGACCTGTGCCTGTGCCTGTTCTCTCAATTGTTATGGTTTGCACCTGTGCCTATGTACTCTGCTGTCTTTCCAAGTGTTATGGTTGAGACCTGTGTCTATGTAGTCTGCTGGGGTTGCAGGAGAGGGCTGGCCATGTGGAGGATGTTCAGGTATGTGGTATTGGTCATCAGAGTGGGTCTGGAGGAAGAGAGCCCTGTGGATGGCAGGGATGTGGGAACAGCCTAGAGTCAATCAGTGCTTGTAGGCTGGTGGGATACTGCAGAAGAACAGTGGAATTTCACCAAAGATGGGAGCAGGGTCCAGCTGCCTTGCTCGTGCTGGGACAGAATGGGGGGACATAGAATGGACCCTGGGTTTAGTTGTGGTCTGTGATGGTGGCAACAGTGGCACCTCCTTTTCAGCTACCTTCTCAGATGCTGTCCCTCCTGGAGCCCAGCCATGGTTGAAGAACTCACCTAGGTGCTAGCTCACCTGCCTTTACATATGCATTGCTGGACCCCTGCCCTTGTCACCATGCAGGGCACAGAGGAGGGTAAAGGACAAGGACCAAGCACCTATGAACAGAAATAGCTCTGCCTAGCATAACCCGTTGCTCCACAGTGCCTTCAAGCATTCAGGTGCAGCAACTCTGGAAGCCTCAGTTACCCCTGACTAGCCACTTGGCCTGACTGCAGGACAGCGACTCCTACTGGACATCCTGGGATATTACCAGAGCCCGGTCGAGTTTCTGCAATGTCTCTGTAGCTGCCATGGGTCACCTGCTGGAGTTGGTGGATGCTCTTGACTGTGTTTGTCTGGCAGCGTGTGTGGCTGCTTCACCACAAACTGGAAGGGGCATGTCCCCTGGCCATCAATTAGGACTCCTTCACTATGGATGACTTGGGCTTTTGATGCTGTTTGTAAGCATGAATGCCACTCTTCTCCACTCTCCTCAAGAGTCTGATGATTAATTTGGACTCATATCCCATAAACAAAAAGGGATTGAAAAACACACAGAAAAGGACATTAGCCAAGCTTTTCAATTCCAACATGACTCAATGTATCCCTCATAGTCAATTAAAAGTCAGCCCCATAAGGTACATGTCACCAATTTTCTGCTAATAACTTTCCAAACCCTCAGAAAGCCAAAGTAGTAGAACTGGATGGACTTTGAGCCAACCTGGGCTACATAGAATGTTCCAGACCTGTCTGGATTACTAAATGAGACATTGTCTAAAGGAAGCAACCATTCTGGGTAGAGTAGCACTCATTATAATTCCAGCGCTAGGGAGGCAGAAGCAGTTGGATCTCTGAGTTTGAGGTCAGTCTGGTGTACATAGGAAACTCCAGACCATCAAGAGACACTCAGTGAGACCCTGTCGAGAGAGAGAGAGAGAGAGAGAGAGAGAGAGAGAGAGGAGAAAAGAAGGAAAGGGAAGAAAAGAGAGAAAGAAAAAAGTAAGGTGGAGGAAAAAGAAACAAGAAAAAAGTATTTTCAAACCACATTATGACTTGAAGGACACTGAGAGACATATGGATAATATACACCAAAATATGAGAAATCAATAGATACTTTACGGCATATGTGACTTGTAAAAAGTCACTAATACAGCCTAAGACATTAGGGAGAAAGAAACAGAATCATCAATAAAATCTTGTAAAAGGCTGTCACTTTAGTGGGGCATAGTGCCTCATGCCTTTAATCCCAGCACTTTGGAGACAAAGGCAAACAGATCAGTGAGTTCAAGGCCAGTATGGTCTGCAAAGTAAGTTCAAGGAACACCAGGATTGTTAAACAGAGAAACCCTGTCTTGAAAAATCAAAAACCAGCCCATTCTGCTCCCAAACCCTCCTACCACCCCTGCCCCCACAACCTCAGGAAAACTCTAAAATACAGTCTGCTACTACATAGAGAGGACCAAAAGTTGAGTGACCATACACCCAACAGGACACCCCACTCTCTAGACCCGTCATACTGGGGGCAAAACCCCAGGACCCTCCCCCCCATTTGCTTCAGCTTCTCTAGCCAGGCATCAGGTGAGTGTCCTACAGGTAGGCTACTCCAACTCCCCCATCACATCTGTAGTACCCTAAAAGCTACAAGTCCTAATCTGCCCTTAAGCCCTCCTATCCCCCCTATCCCCTACTCCCACAGCTTTTGTGGAACTCTGAAACTCAGCCTCTGCTACAAAGAAAGGACCAAGAGGTGAGTGACTAGCCACCCAGTGCAACACCCCTACTCACTAGGCCCTCCATACCACGGCTAAAGCTCTGGGCCCCTCACCCACCTGCATCGGCCACCCAACAGGCAAGTTTCCTGCAGGTAGGCTGCTCCAACACTCCCAACATGTCTATTGGACCCTGACAGTTACAAGTCCCACTCTGTGCTCAAACCCTCTTATTCTACCCTTTCCCTCGCAACCACAGAGAAACTCAGAAGTACAAGCTCTGGCTTCACAGAGTAGACCAAGAGAGCTAACCAAGAGAGCACACCAAGAGAGGAGGTCTGAAAAGAGGGCCAAGAAAGATCTCAGTAGCTCCCTGAGACACAGACAGTACAGAGCAGACCAAGAACAGTTCCCAAAGACATACACAGCTACTGCAAGGATTGGATGAAGAGGCAAAGACACTGCCAGTACCAACTGTAAGAAGAGTTGGGTAGGAGACAACGCAAGAGTTCATCCAATAACCAAAAGGCAATATAGTAACACCAGAACACAGTGGTCGTACAATAGAAAGACTTGATCATTCTAACCAAGAAAGCAATTTTAAATGTAATTTTATGAGGACGGTGGAAACTTTTAACAAGGAAATGAAAATTTCCTGAAAGAAATGAAAGGAAAGACAAAAAAAAATGGAAGAATTTAATAAAACTCTCAAGGAAACCCAAGAAGACAAAGAAAAAGCAATCAAACAGCTGAAACAACAGTTTAAGACTTGAAGACTGAAATAGACCTAATTAAAAAAACACACAAAATGAGGGAATTCTGGGTATGTAAAATTAGGGTAAATGAATGGAAACTACAAAGGCAAGCATAACCAACAGAATACAAAAGATAAAAGAGAAAATCTCAGATGTTGAAGATAGAATAGAAGAAATAGATTCATTGGTCAAAGAAAACACTAAATCCAACAAATTCTTAACACCAAATATCCAGAAAATCTGGGAGATAATGAAAAGACCAAACCTAAGAAGAATAGAGATAGAAGAAAGAGAAGAACTCCAGCTCAAAGGAACAGAAAATGTATTCAACAAAATCATAGAAGAAAACTTTCCCTACCTAAAGAAGGTTATCACTATGAAGGTACAAGAAACACACAGAACACCAAGTAGACTAAATAAAAATAAGTCCCATCGGAGCCTAGGCAGTTTGGATGCTCAACTTACTAAACCTGGATGGAGGTGGGCGGTCCTCGGACTCCCCACAGGTCATGGAACCCTGATTGCTCTTCAAGCTGATGAGGGAGAGGGACTTGATCGGGG
>NC_022034.1:29906005-29915974 GCF_000317375.1 Microtus ochrogaster | reverse complement strand
TGTGTGTGTGTGTGTATGTGTATATAATCTTGCAAAGGTCAGAGGAAGATGTTGAGTCTGGTCTCTAGGCCCTCAAACTTATTCCTTTGAAACAGGGTCTTTTGCTGAGTCAGGAGCTCGCGATGTTTTTCACTAATCTAGCAGCACCAAGCCAGAGCAATCCTGCTGTCTCTACCACCAACCCCAACACTGGGGTTTGAAGGCGTGCATAGTCATATCTGGCTTTTTGACATGGGTGTGGAGTCTGAGCTCAGGTTCTCATGCTTACATACTAATATCATGACCCACTGCGACCTCCCTGTGCTTTCACCGTGGTTAAAGTCCCCATGGATGTTCTTACAAATCATCTCATCCCTTCAGTCAGCAAATGTTGTTATTCATCAGGCATAGCACTGAGAAATGCAGATGCAACCACTCTGTTCCTTGGTCTCGAGTTTGAAATTTAGTGGACAAACTAATTAGACCCATGATCAAGGTTTACAAAAGGAATATCTAAACTTCAAACACGATGCATTCTTTCTCTCTGGCTGTATTGGGCAGCCTGTCTCAGTCATAGGTAAGCCTACCCTGGGGAAACTATATTTAAGACATGATTTGGAAGAAGAAAAGACATGATAGGTGGAAGATGGAGCATGAATAAGCTATAAAGTAGGAAAGGATTCCTCACTTTGGAGACAAAGAGGAAGCATTAGCAGCTTTGGACCATGGTAGTAGATGAGACTAAGTGAGAAGCAGTCCTAGGCCGTGGCAGAGCAGTCTAAGAGTTAGGAGAAGTCTTCATGAGTTCATGCAGTGTGTTACTGGTGATGGATGCCAACGGGTGTGTACAACTCCTGTTTTCCCTTTGGGATTCCCTATAACCTTCCAGGATCTCACATGTGCTCTTAGCAGAAAACACCTAACTCTATTGCCATGGGGAAAGATGTAAGTATAGTGATGTATTTGGATCACTAGCAAAAGAAGCTGGCTACATCCCTTTGAGGAAATGAAATTCAGGTACGCCATAGGGAGTCCAGCAAGCAGGGTATATGTTCATTAGGCTGCTTGCTAATATTCCTGTATCATTTTCTTGGGGAACCCTGTTGATTTTTGTCCTTCCGTTTTTTGATAGCTTATTTGTGAGTTCATTTAGTCTTTTAACCTATATTTGTGAAATTACTATTCTTGCAGATATGATCTGGTAGGAAAAAAATGAATTCCATAAATATGCAAATAGGGTAGAGGTTTTGAAGAAAAACGTTTAGGAAGAAGTAGTTGGAGATGGACAGGCTTCACAAGGAGTTTCCTAGAGGAGGTACATCTGGTGTGAACCTTAAAGATGCAGCCACGGGCGGGCAGATACAGGGAGTGCCAGCAAGAGGGGCACAGATGGAATGGAGAATGAGAAAAGTGAGGTCAAAACCACAGGAACTATGAGATGAGTGGACTGCAGAGCCTGGCTGAAGTTTATCCCTTACAGAGGGTCGTGAGAGAGTCAGTGCATGAGACGGTATGGGAAAAACAAAAACAAAACAGAAGCTGAAAAGAGCTGGTGAGCTTCAACAAGGACAATGTTATTATGGGCGCCCTCCAATGTGAAAGCAGCTGGGACTGAATGGTGAGGGAAAAGCTTGTAGAGGAGGCGAAGGTGCCCAAGGCATCAAGCCTATGGTATCCATCAGGTAGTTAATCCTGATGCCAGAATGCCTGGGCTCGGTGCTCACAAGGCACTGGTGTCAAGTCATCTAGGACATTTCCTAAGAGTGTCTGAGCCCAACACAAGACTCACCGGAAGATATCCTGAGAAGCTCGATTTTGACAAGTTTCTCAGATGACTCTAATGCATCCAGAACTGGGCAACTACACTTTGTTCCAGGCCTCGCAGAACCATCAGGATGTTACTGATGGAGCAGAAGAAACATTGCAGTGTGTTCTAGTCCCTACAATTAGGAGCTGGCCACTTCAGATGGCTTTACAGAAACAAATGTCAACTTAACAGATCCTTGAGAAGTGGCTTCAAAAGAAATTATTGTTTTTATATAAAAGGGGTAGCAGATATATTTGCTCGTAGGTCAATGTGCTGAATAGCTTGATTTGACCATTTCACAGTATACACTGCAAACATAGACAATTGTTTGTCAACTATAAAATAAAAGTAATAAATTTATCATCAACTCATTTTTCAAAGGACAAAAATGTTCAAAGGATTTACCATCCTTGTCCCAGGACGGCAAATACCTAGGCCTCATGTTCAGGTTGATTATCAAAAGAAAGAAGAAAAAAAGAAAGAAATTGGCAGTGTTTATCTAAGGAAAGAGAGGAGATTTGTTTCAATACCTTTAATGTCATTTAGATTGAGTTTTAGGATGACTCACAGCTGGAAGGAGGAGCCAGAACAGCAAAATCTTGACAGTCTAGATGGATGGGCCAAATCCAATAACTTGAATTGCATGAGGATCAATGCCAATCCCTTCCCTGAGGTCTTACAAAGCCACCTGCATCTGCCTAGGGAGGGCGGACCCCCTAAGATCAGCACTCCTTAAGAGAGGCCCCCAGGGTCTCTGCTAACTCCAGGAGTGAGTCAGAAGAACCAGGAGGCTGCTAGGAGAGAGATTTATTCAGCAGCATTAGTAACCATCTATTGTCATCTATCCAAACCTCCTAAGAGCCTTTGAAAAAGTATGTACAGGCCTCTCCAGATCAGAATGTATTCAAGACTGAGGGAAGAGAGGGGACATTAAACATGTAGATTTGGAAGCCATTTCCCATTGACTAGACCCTAATTTAGAGTTATATATGGTTCTTTGGCATTTAAAAGCCCTGCAATCTTACAATTTTAATTAATCCTAGAAATACCACTTAACAAAGAAATGGTGTATTTTTTTCTGTCTAGGAGAAATAATTTTTGGTCAGTGTAATTTTTATGACTTTTCATCTGGCTCAAACTGATTTTAAAATGGATTTTTAAAAATCTGAGATGATGTTCTATGCTTCATTTTCTGCTGAGCCTTCTCACCTGCTGTAGTAAAGATCTTTTCTGTAAAAAAAAAAAGTCCCATCATCATGTAATAATCAAAATGCAAAACATACAGAATAAAGAAAGAAAATTAAGAGCTGCAAAGGAAAAAGTCAAGTAACATATGAAGGCACATCTACCAGAATTACATACAACTTCTCCATGGAAACCAGGAAAGCCAGAAGATGCTGGATAGATGTGCTTCAGACACTAAGAGACTAAGGATGCAAGCCTAGACTACTAGACCCAGCAAAGCTTTCAAACACTATCAATGGAGAAAGCAAAATATTCCATAACAAAAATGAGATTTAAACAAAACATATACACAAATCTGACCCCACAGAGAGTACTAGAAGGAAAACTCCAACCCAAGGAAGCTAATTGCAAGCACAAAAACACAGGCAACAGATAACCTCATACCATTAAAACCCAAAGAGGGAAACACACAGATACTACCACTAAAAAATAACAGGAATTAACAATTACTGGTCATTATTATCTCTTAATATCAATGGACTCAATTCAACTATAAAAAGACACAGGCTAAGAGAATAGAAATGAAAGCAGGATCCATCCTTCTGTTGCATACAAGAAACACACCTCAACCTCAAAGACAGACATTACCTCAGAGTAAAGGATTGGGAAAAGATTTTCCAATCAAATGGACCTACAAAACAAGTAGGTGAAGCTATCCTAATATCTAACAAAACAGACTTCAAATTAAAATCAGTCAGAGAGATGAAGATGAACAATTTATACTCAACACAGAACAATCCATAAAGATGAAATCTCAATCCTTAACATCTATATCCCAACTACAAGAGCATCCATGTATGTAAAAGAAACATTACTAAAGCTTAAATTGCACACCAAACCCCATACACTGATAGTAGGAGACTTCAACATCCCACTCTCCCCAATAAATAGGTCAACCAGACATTAACCTAACAGAAAAATAAGACAACTAACAGATATCATGATTCAAATAGACTTAACAGAAATCTACAGAACATTCTACCCAAACACAAAAGAATGTACATTCTTCTCAGCATCTGGTGGAACCTTAATGAAATTGACCACATACTCAGTGGCAAAGCAAACCTCAATAGATATAAAAATGTGAGTAATGTGCTGTATCTTATTGGATCACCATGGTTTAAAGTTAGAATTTAACAAAACTCATTACAGAAAAGCTACAAACTCATGGAAATTGAACAATGCTCTATTTAACCACCCCTGTGTCAAGGAAGAAGTAAAGAAAGAAATTAAACACTTCCTAGAATTTAATGAAAATAAAGGAACAACATACCCAAACCTATGGGACACTAAGACAGCAGTGCTTAGAGGAACATTCATAGCACTAAGTGACAACATAAAGAAAGTGAAGAAACCTCACAATAGTGGTTTAACATCACACCTAAAAACTCTAGAATAAAATGAAGCACTCAACCAGGAGGAGTAGATGACAGAAAATAATCAAATTGAGAGCTGATATAAATAAAATAGGAAAAAAAGGAAAATGATAGAAGAATAAACAAAACAAATATTTTGAGATAATCAACAAGATAAACAAACCTTTATCATAACTAATACAAAGGCAGAGAGAGAACATCCGCATTAACAAAATCAGATGAGAAGGGGGACATCACAACAGACACTGAGGAAATCTAGAGAATCATCAGGTCATATTACAAAAATGTGTCCTCCATAAAATTGGAAGATGTAAAAGAAATAGACAAT
Organism: Microtus ochrogaster; assembly: GCF_000317375.1. Classification (NCBI taxonomy): domain Eukaryota; kingdom Metazoa; phylum Chordata; class Mammalia; order Rodentia; family Cricetidae; genus Microtus; species Microtus ochrogaster. The sequence goes on along the minus strand of NC_022034.1, from coordinate 29,911,239 downwards.
TTTCTGGATAGGAACCACATAGCAAAATTAAATCAAGAGCAGGTGAACTATTTAAATAGACCTATAACCTGTAAAGAAATAGAACCAGTCATCAAAAGCCTCCCAACAAAAAAAAAGAGTCAATGGCCTGACTGTTTCAGTGTAGAATCCTACCAGAACTTCAAAGAAGAGCTAATATCTTTACTTTTCAAAATGTTCCACATAACTGAAACAGAAGACACATTGCCAAACTCTTTTTATGAGGCTACAGTTATCCTGATAACAAAACCACACAAAGATTCAACCAAGAAGAGAACCGTAGGACATTCTCATTCATGAACATAAATGCAAAAGTCCTCAATAAAATACTGCCAAACCAAATCCAAGAACACATCAAAATATCATCTACCATGATCAAGTAGGCTTCATTCCAGAGATGCAGGGATGGGTTAATATATGAAAATCTATCAATGTAATCCACAATATAAATAAACTGAAAGAAAACTATCATATGACCATCTAATTTGATACTGAAAAAGTGTTCAAGAAAATCCAATATCCCATCATAATAAATGTCTTCAAGAGAACAGGAATACAATGAACATATTGAAGCATAATAAAATCAACATACAGCAAACCAAGATCTAATATCAAATTAAACAGAGAAATAGTCAAAGTGATTCCACTAAAATCAGGAACAAGACAAGGCTGTCCACTCTCTCCATATCTATTCAGCATAACTCTTGAAGTTCTGGCTAGAGCAATAAGGCAACAAAAGGAGATCAAACAGATTCAAATCAGAAAGACAAAAGTCAAACTTTTGCTATTTGTAAGATAATATACATAAGAGACCCAAAAAATCTCTGCTATGATTTTCCTATGGCTGATAAATACCTTCAGTAATGTTGCAGGATAAAATATCATCTCAAAAGAAATCAGTAGCCTTTCTAAACACAAATGATAAAGAAACTGAGAACAAAATCAGAGAAGCCTCTCTCTTCACAATAGCCACAGATAACATAAAATATCTGGGATGACACTAGCCAAAGAAGTGAAATACCTGTTCAACAAGAACTTGAAGTCTTTGAACAAAGAAACTGTGGAAAATATCAAAAAATGGAAAAAACTCCCATGCTCTTGGATAGATAGGATCAAAATAATAAAAATGGCAATCCTACCAAAATCAGTTTATAGATTCAGTGCAATCCCCAACAAAATACTAAACTATTCATTACAGACATTAAAGGAACAATACTCAACTTCATATGGAAAAACAAAAGGCCCAGGGTAGTAAAAACAATCCTATACAATTAAGGAACTTCTGGAAGCATCACCACCCCTGACATCAGGCTCCATTATAGAGCTAGAGTAATGAAAACAGCTTAGTATTGGCATAAAAACAGACAGGTTGACCAAGGGAATTGAATCAAAGACCCTAACATTAATCCACACACCTGTGAACACCTGATTTTTGACAAAGAAGCTAAAATTATACAATGGAAAAAAAGAACATATCTTCAAAAAATAGTGCTGCCATAACTGAATATCAACATGTAGAAGAATGAAAAGAGATCCTTATCTATCCCCATGCAAAAGGTCAAGTCCAAGCAGATTAAAGACCTCAGTATAAATCTAGCCTCACTGAACCTGATAGAAGAGAAAGTGGGAAGTAGCCTTCAATGCATGGGCACAGGAGAGAACTTTTAAAATATAACCCCAATAGCACAGACACTAAGAGCAACAATAAATAAATGGGACCGCCTAAAATTGAGAAGCTTCTGTAAAGCAAAGGGTACAGTCAATAATATAAAAATGTAATCTACTGAATGAGAAAAGATCTTCACTAACTTCACATCAGACAGAGGACTGATCTCCAAAATAAATATAAAGAACTCAAGAAATTAGGCTTGAAAACACAAAATAATCCAATTTAAAATGGGGTTCAGAATTAAACAGAGAATTCTCAGCAGAAGAATCTCACATGGCCAAAAAATACTTAGGGAAATGTTCAACATCCTTAGCCATCAGGGAAATGCAAATAAAAACGACTATGATAGTACCTTTCACCATTCAAATGATTAAGATCAAAAAACACCAATAATAGCTTATGCTGAAGAGGATATGGAGTAAACAAAATTCTTCCATTGTTGGTGGAAATGCAAACTTGACAACCTCTCTTGAAATCAGTATGGTGGTTTCGGAGAAAATTGCAAATTAGCCTACCTCAGGATACAGCAATACCACTCTTGGTCATATTCCCAAAGGATGTTCAATCATACTACAAGAACACTTGTTCAACTATGTTCATACTAGCATTATATGTAATAGCCAGAACCTGTAAGCAACCTTGATGCCCCTCACCCAAATAATGGATAAAGAAAATGTGGCAAATTTACACATTGTAGTACTACTCAACAGTAAAAAACAATGACAGCTTGAAATTTGTGTGCAAGTGGATGGAACTGGGAAAAAAACATCCTGAATGGGGTAACTGAGACTCAGAAAGATGAACATGGTATGTACTCACTCATAAGTGGATAATAGCTGTAAAGCAAAGGATATTGAGCCTATAGATTATGATCCAAGAGAAATTAAATAGCAATGTTAACCCAAAGAAATATACACATAGATCCACCTGGAAAGGGGAAATAGACAAGATTACCTGACAAAATGTGAACATGGGGATGAGGGAAGAAGGGAGCGAGAGGAGGGGGAAGGGCAGAAGGAGGAAAAATTGAGGGAACAGAATGGTTGAAATGGAGGGAGGAAAGAAATAGGATCAAGAAAAGAGATGTTTTGATTGAAAAAAAAAACCATTATGGGGCTGGTAAGAGACCTGGCACTGTAGAGATTCCCGGGAGTCCACAAGGATGACCCCAGCTAAGACCCTAAGCAATAGAGGAGAGGGTTCCAGAACTGTCCTTGCCTGTATTCAGATTAATTAATATCTTAACTATCACCATAAAACTTTCATCTAGAGGCTGAAGAAGTAGAGGCAGAGACCCAGGAGAACTCTGGATAATAGCTGTAAAGCAAAGGATATTGAGCCTATAGATTATGATCCAAGAGAAATTAAATAGCAATGTTAACCCAAAGTCCAGTTGAAGAGTGGGAGGAGTGAGAATATGAGCAAAGAGGTCAAGACCATGATGGGGACACCCACTGAAACAATTTGCCTGAGCTAATGGGAGTTCACCAACTCCAACTGGACAGGGACAGAATCAGCATAGGTCCAAACTTCTTCCTCTTAATGTGGGTGACAGTCATATGGCTTGGACAGACTGCCAGGACACTAGCAGTGGCACCCGGATTTGTCCCTACTGCTTGTGCTGACCTTTTGGGAACCTATTCTCTTTGGATGGATGACTTCCTCAACCTGGATATAGTGGGGGAGGTTCTTGGACCTTTCCCAAAGTAATATGCCTTGCCCTCTCTGAGGAGTGGATGGGGGCAAGGTGGAAAGGTAGGTGGAGGAAATGGGAGGAAGGGAGAGAATGGGAACTGGGATTGATATGTAAAATGAAAAAAAAAAGATTGTTTTCTTTTTAAAATATAAAATAAATTATTAAATAAACCCCCTTTGGAATTAAGTTAGGGCCACCCTGTTGATGTTTTGAATCTTAATCACCTTTAAATGTTTTTAAAGGCTGAAACTAAGTACTACATTAAATTCTGTAACAGTAAAAAGAAAGGAAGAAAAAAAGGAAGGAAGGAAGGAAGGAAGGAAGGAAGGAAGAAAGAAAGAAAGAAAGAAAGAAAGAAAGAAAGAAAGAAAGAGAAACCAAAATGAAGGTTGGCCCTTCAGCTGCTTAAAGTGTAACAATATTAGTAAGAAGGTCATAGAGGAGAAAAGAAAAATGGGAACAAAGAAGAAATGAGAAGCATGAAGAGCAAAACCTGCATGTTTACTTATATTTTTGAAGATTCATATTTTGTTTTTCTTATCTTAGTGATTCATTTCTTCCTTCTTTTCCCTCTAAGCAAGACCTTCCCTTGCTTTGTGCCAGTTATAAATTCCAGTCACATTTCTTTTATCACACTCTCTTATCGCAGTAAAGGAAATAGTTTATAGATCTGTCCCCTATTAGTTCCTGATCCAGTTGGACATCTAAAATGTTCAGGCATAGTCCTTTTAGACTGTACACATCACATAAAAATAAATCAAAAGTCTCTCTCCATTATTATGTTCTTAATGACTAGAACAGGGAATGACACAGCTCAGCATTCCTTCCTGGACCCTGACAATGACATCTTAGTTTAAGAAACAGTTACAGAAAAGATTACTTCACCGATGGTCAGTAGGCTGAAGTACTAAGTCAAAAGAAAACTCCCTGGCATAGGGAACAAAACGACTACCTATAGCACCAATCAACATACCAGCAAAGTGGAGCCAGATGTATCAACAGGTAGATTCATTCACTAAAATAGTTGTGCAATATGATAGGGCACTTGATTTGCTCAAGGTAAAACAGAGAGGTTAATGTATAGCTTTAAGAGAAAATTGTTATTTGTATACAAACCCGTCTGAGATTATTATAGATAATCTGGCTACTCCTAAAGAAATATTTCATAAAGGGGAACTTGCGATGAAATAAAAGACTGATGCCCATTCTCATTTCCAGGCTCCTTATTTCAGTCATTGAAGGGCCTTAGACCCTCTGTTTCCAGACTGGGTATCATTAGGCTGATGATTATTAGATCCCATTACAAACAGTTACCCATCACAGAGCCAAGGAGTTAATCTAGGATATAACTCAAGGGGGGAGTGTGAGACTCAAAGTCAAATGCTGGAAGCTATTGCTAATGATTTCACTCCCCTAAACAGCTTGATTGAACACAACTGCAACTGATGTGCTTATTTGGATGTAGGTGGGAAGTACTAGGGAAGGAAATGCATCAGGATGTATGCTTGCCCCTGATTGAACTAGATGGCAAGGTGGCCCTATGGTTTTGACTTTTTAAGCCTCTGCAAAACATGACTTGTGCCCATTTACTGGGAAATCTGAAATTGGCCTCATTAGAATCCATCTTCCTGATCAGTAATTACCTAAATCTTTCTTCAATTTTGGCTCAAAATTGTGGATCTGAATTTTCATGAATTTCAGGTTTAACAAAACCTCACTGAAAGAATACAAGAGATGGAAGAGAGAGTCTCATTTACTAAAGACATGGTAAAGAAATGGATAACAAAGTCAAAGAAAATGCTAAACAAAAATGTTAAAAAAAAATCTGGCATAAAACATCCAGGAAGGTTT
>NC_022034.1:29887258-29899815 GCF_000317375.1 Microtus ochrogaster | reverse complement strand
GAGGAGGTGGAAACTTGTTTTTTTTTTCCTTTTCTCAATAAAAAAAAAGAATTTAAAAAAAACATCCAGGAAGTCTGGGAGGCTTTGAAAAATAAAATCTATGAATAATAGGAAGAGAGGAATGGAAAGAAACACTGCTCAAGACACATGAAATACTTTCAACAAAGTCATAGAAGAAAATTTCCCTAACCTAAAGAAGCAGATGCCTATGAAGGTACAAGAAGTATGCAGAACACTAAATAGACTGCATTAGAAAAGAGGTCCTTCAGCACATAATAATAATCAAAACACTAACCCTGATAATGTAGATTCTAAAATCTCTAAGGACCTGAACATATATGCTACAGCCTATAAGAGACCACAGAGGCCAGCCCGGTTTACTATACCAAGAAAATTCTAGAACCATCAGTTTCTGCCTTTTGTTCATTCCCTAACTTCCTATACTATATGGTCAGCTGCAACACATATGATTAAATAAACTCCTTGTTTCCAGAAAAAAATCCATAAATATTAATGATACCAGTAGGTTCCCCACTCTGACCTAAGACTTCCAAGACATATGGTTTTTACAATGTGCAACGTTTTCAGTATCAAAGATTTGAAGTTTCTATGTCTTTTTAAATTTTTCAAGCACTACATTAAAAAAATAGTTTGATAAGGATAAGTATAAGTGTCCTTATAAAACAGACTTAAAATTTGCAAAGCCAGTCATTGTAGTAATATATTGCTGCCACTAGGTGGCAAAATCTCCCCAGCCAACAAGGCTCTTCAACCCTTGCTGACATTGCCAGGAGGAAACCTCTGATCATTGTAAGAACTCTTGTGAAATTCTCACAAGTTCTCACACCAAATGTAATCTAACCTATATCTTGGTGTGGTGGTGCAGGCTTGTAATTTAGCACCCAAGAGGTGGAGTGGCAAAGACCAGACCAGACATTTCTGGTCATCCTCAGCTACAAAAAAGTGTGTCAGCACTAAGGCTATCCACTCAGAGCGGTGAGTGCAGGCACCTTCAGCCTGTGCTGCAGGGTCTTCTGTGTTCTACTTGACCCTGCCCTGCCCCCACATTCGCCCTTTTGTCCATGGTGTCCCTGGGCTATCAGGCATCCTGTTTCAGTGCTGAGGAGTTCCATCCAGACAGGAACAGTTCCTGTTCCTGCACTGAGGAGATCCACCCAGAGAGTCAGTCACAGCAAAGACTGGACCAAGACACCAAGACTCTCCTGGCTCCATTTGAAGGAAGAGATGGGCAGGCGCCAATGCAAGAATTCCTCCAACAACCTGAAAGGCAACATGACATCACCAGAATTCAGGAATCCTGAAACAAGAAGAATTGAACACCCTACTCCAGAAGAAATAGGAGAAATCGACTTTAAATGGAACTTTATGAAAATAATAGAGGACCTTAAACAGGAGGTGAAAAACTGCCATAAAGAAATGGAGATGACAAACAAAAAGATAGAGGAAATGAATAAATCTCTCAAAGATACCCAAGAAAAACAAGAAAAAGCAATCAAACAGGTAAGGGAAATAGTTCAAGACTTGAAAACTGAAATGGGGGTAATGAAGAAAACACAAATCGAGGGACGGCTGGATATGGAAATTCTGGGTAAACGAACAGGGACTACAGAGACAAGTATTACCAACAGAATACAAGAGATAGAAGAAAGAATCTCAAACACTGAAGATACTATAGAGGAAATAAACACACTGATTAAAGAACAAAACAAATCCAACAAATTCTTAACACAAAACATCCAGGAAATCTGGAACACCTTGAAAAGACCAAACCTAAGAATAATAGGGGTAGAAGGAGAAGAATCACAGCTCAAAGGCCCAGAAAACATATTCAACAAAATTATAGAAGAAAACTTTCCCAATCTAAAGAAGGATATTCCTATGGAGGTACAAGAAGCATACAGAACACCGAATAAACTGGATCAAAAGAAAGCATCCCCTTGCCATATAATAATCAAAACCCAAAACATACAGAATAAAGACCAAATATTAAGAGCTGCAAAGGAAAAAGGTCAAGTAACATATAAAGGGAAACCTATCAGAATTACACCTGACTTCTCAATGGAGAACATGAAAGCCAGAAGGTCTTGGATAGATGTGCTACAGACACTAAGAGAACATGGATGCAGCCCAGAGTACTATACCCAGCAACGCTTGCATTCACCATCGATGGAGAAAACAAGATATTCCAGGACAAAAACAGATTTAAACAATATATTGCCACAAACCCAGCCTTACAGAAAATACTAAAAGGAAAATCACAAACCAAGGAAGTCAACAACAACCATAATAACACAAGCATCTGACATCCCTCCACCAGCACAACTCAAAGAAGGGAAACACACAAACTCTACCACCAAAATAATAATAATAATAATAATAATAATAATAATAATAATAAAATAACCGGAGTCACCAATCACTGGTCATTAATATCAATGGTCTCAATTCACCTATAAAAAGGCACAGGTTAAGAGAATGGATAAGAAATCAGGATCCAAAATTCTGCTGTTTACAAAAAACACACCTCAAACTCAAAGACAGACACTACCTCAGAGTAAAGGGATGGGAAAAGGTTTTCCAATCAAATGGACCAAAGAAACAAGCAGTTGTGGCTATACTAATATCTAACAAGATTGATTTCAAACTAAAATCAATCAGAAGAGATGGAGATGGACACTTTGTACTCATAACAGGAACAATTCATCAGGAGGAAGTCTCTATCCTGAATATCTATGCCCCTAATATAAAAGCACCCACATATGTAAAAGAAACATTACTAGAACTCAAAGCATACATCAAACCCCACACTCTAATAGTCTGTAGTTAGCAGGGTGGGATGCTGTTGAAGCGCATCTTTAATGCCAGGGATGCAGAGGCAGGTGGGTCTTTACGTTCCAGCCCAGGATGATCTACATAGTAAGATCCAGGTAATGTGATACCCTGTTTCAAACAAAAACAAACAAGAAACCCAGAACAACAAAATGTATTTATCTTCATTTTTTTATTGAATGATAATGAATTTTTACTGACCTGTGTTCCACAAAACACTTTATCCTTTTCTATGATTGGCAATGAGCCTTCCCTAGCTGTTCATACCCTGGCTAATGAGTGGCAGTGGGCATCAAGGACTATTTATGAATGAATGAGGCCTACCTTATTGATGTGGGATTATATAAGAAAAGGGCTGGAAAACCAATGTGAGGAGTTTTCACTTCATCTTCTAGAGCTCTAGGCATTTCTTTCTGGATTGAGAGATCAGTTTAATGGTTTGTGGTGATTTCTTGGCAAAATAGAATTGTATAGGGAATAAATGCAAAAGGGCAGAGTGTGTCACAAGTAGTAAGGGAAACTTTGCTTAATTAAGATTTTATTTTTAAAGGCTCATGCTCTAGTCAAGGCTGGCCTCAAACTAATTATGGAGCTCCAGAAGGCCTCTAACCCATGGCAATTCTGTTCCATTCTCCCAAATGAGATTAAAGGTATGAATTACAACATTCAGCTAGAATATTATATATTATAGATATAGATATCATGTATATCATATATATATATATATATATATATATATATATATATATATGCCAAGAAATAAACATTGCTGAGAATATTGATGAGTACTGTTTGAATCCTCAAGCATCTTTTATGAGTTTATGATCTTGTTAGACATATAAGACTAATAATATCAGCAATAATTAATAGCAACAAAATTAAGGTGTAGATGCTTGGGCCTGAAGAGATGGCTCAGCCTTTAATAGTGCTTACTGCTCTTACAAAGAACCTGGTTAACACTCTCAGCATCCACATGGTGGTTTCCAACCATTTATAACATAAGCTCCAGGGGTTAGGTGCCTTCTTCTGACCTCCACGGGCACTAGCACACATATAGTACATGTACATATATGTAGGCAAATACTCATGCATATTTTAAAAAAGCTGTAGCTGCTTCACTGTAGATTTTATCATGAATAATTAGATTTCTATTTTAATTCATAAAATGCATCATAAATTTTATCTTCATATTGTTTCTTGGCCATACCTTCATTCACTATTGCTTCTCCCTTCCTATCTTGACCTAAATAACTATTCTGAACAACACCCATGTTTGGAATTGCCTGAATGAGGATCTGCTCTGGAACTAAGCCATGACACATCTACATGCCTCACAAGCTAAGCATTTCTCACCCATAGTAAACCGGGAATGTTGCATAACTCTTACGGAAGAGTGAGGGTTTTGCAAGAAAGGACATGATCATCACATGAAGACATGAAAATAGCCTTTCTTCTCATTTGTAGTGACTGTAAGGTGTGTGGATGATAGATCACTGAATTATTTATTCATAGTTGTCTTGTTCTGAAAAGGGATGTGAGGCAGGTGAGTTAAATACAGATAACACATCAGCAGTAGGCTATGTGTGTGAGCCCCCCTACCCAGAAATGTGAACTGTAATTTCATATACGATCATGTAAACACAGGAAAGGTAGCTTGACTGTTTTCACAGATGGATACAGATGCTGCTTTACTGGCTGCTGTGGCTGACTTCTCTGCATGATAGCCTACTCCAATTATTAACAGTACTTAGTACCCAGAGTACTCCTTGTAAAAACAGACTGTTCCTTCTGTCTATGCTGCTTCTTAAGCTCACCTTTAAAATACCATTACTTGTTTCATAAAAATGAATTCACACGGATTGTAGCTTCTCCTTTACTTTAATTATAGAAGTCTAGATTCAAGCCTGTATTATCAGACATTAGACAGGTTACGTTTATAAAAATTAAAATTAAACCAAGTATGGCAGCAGGCAGGTCAGAAGTTCAAAGTCATCTTCTGCTACTTTGATCCTGGACTACAGGAGTTCTTGTCTCAAAACAAAGAAAAATCTTGCAGTCCTGCCACCACCATGCCTAGCCAAGAAAATATTGTCCAAATGTAAAAGAACTGAGAAGAATCTGATTTAGCCCAGGTACAAACAAGCAAAACGTAGGGTGAGTAGCATTGCCTGAGGAAGATCAGAGGGAGAAAGTTCACACACCAGCTTGGTTTCTAAATAAAGTGTGAGGTAAAGACAACGTTGACAAAATAGCAACACAAGATCAAATCAGATGAGCTGGTGATAGGCTCATTAATAAAGGATGTTAGCTAAGGAGACCTATAAAGGCGAGAAGAACCTAAAACTCCCTCTAAGATGCACCAAGCTGTAGGTGTTCTCAGAACTTTAAAAAGAATTGTTTGAGACAAGATCTTATATGTCAAGGCTGGTCTTGAACTTATTGTCCTCTTGTCTCATGTCTTGGAAGCTGAGATTCTAGGCATCCCCCATAATGCTTGGCTCAGAACATTCCCCCTGCTTCTTTTTGTTCAGTCAAAGAACACAACCTATCTTACAACTTCTTTATCACAAGAATGGTTTATTTGGAATTTTACTTATGATTATGTGTATGGTGAAACACAATGGAGCTGGCAATCCCAGCATCTGGAAGGCTGTAGTAGAAAGACAAAGACTTCAAGGCTGGCTCAGGCTGTATAATAAAACAGTGTCTCAGAAAACAAAACAGACAAAAACCCAAACAAACAAACAGCAATAACAACAAAAACAAACAATAGAGACATAAAGGTTATGGGGTAACCAATTGCTTTGGATTAGATTTGCATTCTGCCTCATAGGAAAGAATTCAGAGACTACATACTTTTAATCTGAACAAAAGTCCATGGCCCTGGGGAGAAATCTATTACTGTTTTGGGGGTTTGGAGGTTTTGTTTTGTTTCATTTTGTTTGTTTTTGTTTTCTGAATTATATATTGTCAAACAGCCTTCTAAATATTTATATGTATACTGATAAATTAGTGCTTTCCTCAACCTTGGCCAGAGAACTCTCTCTGCAGTGGTTACTATCAAGTACTGTAGATACTCATAACTTGACAACATACTGAGAATAAGTGTCTGTTTAACACTCAGTCCTAAACGTGACATCTGCATCAAACCTCCTCCTTTTTTAAGTTCAGGGACCATCTCAGAAGAGGGACAGAAAGGATTTAAGATCTGGGGATGGGATTGAGCATGGTAAAATGCTGTCTTTAAGACATGGCATGCTTTTTGCACTCATAAACTCACATTGCCTATGATCACCTGTCCAAGATCAAGTAAACAAGATCAGTCAGCATCCCAACAGACAGCACTAGTTGGATTCAATGGGTTATTGCCAACAACAAAAAGGTGAGGACATGAAGTAGGGAAAGGGAGGTACTGGGAATATCTGAAGGGTAATAGGGAAGAGTTGGGGGCTCCTGGAAAGAGGAGGAGGGGAAGCAAGGGTACATATGATCAAGATGTATTGTTTACATGTTTTAAATTGTCAAAATGCAAATAAAATATATTTTATTAAACAAACAATCTACTATCACAAACATCAACAAAGTCAGTGAAAATTTGTTAGTAGACACCGGACTGCCATGGTAGCCAGAAGAACAGACCTTGCTAGTCAAAAATACTGACCAAGACTCACCTTTCTACTTCTGAAACTTTCTTCACTTCCCATTGGTAGTTCCTGTGAGGAGACTGAATACAGCTCATACTCTAAGGACATCCTATTCCTGCAGGGACATGCGGTCCTTCTTACTGATGACCGTGGCTTGGAGACTTCAGAATCTCATACAGCACTGTCCTTGTGTGCATTGTTTCCTATCTGCTTGCTTTTCTCCTCCATGCTGATGGCGGACTTCTCCAGACCCTTTGGTGTTCTTCCTGTTTGCTATCATAGCAAGGCCTTCTAATACTGTACTGTCAAGGTTAATCCCATGTTGGTGTCACTGTACAGAGGACCGAGACTAAGGCAGATGATAAAAGATTCTTTATAAAATGCCTCCGGTCTAGATTACTTTCCAAATTACAGATCTCTTTAGATGTTGTTATAGTATTCCACATGAGTAAGCCTTTTCAGTTTCAATAGGATTTGTGTTTAGAATAGTAGCAAGTACTGAACCTTCTAAGCCACTTGGGAAGACCAAAAGCTAATTTCTCAGTAGGGTTTGCACTGAATCAAGTTAGCCCTTCTATTGCTGGATGACCTCCTGGTAATCATCATTGAATTTCCCAAGGGTTCAGTGAGAACTTCATGTTTGCTGTTCAGAGTCTTTATACCTCTCAGTCTAGAAACAATAAAATCACTGATCTTTGTTGCTGGCCTCCCTTGTGGAGTTTCACGTTACTTGTGCATAAACTGATATTCAGCAACAGACTCCAGGGGCCCTTGTTGTATATTTCTTGTAATTTTTTAAAATTCTCTGCATCTTCTTAAAAAATTCTCTATCTATAACATTCAGTAATTTTACTCCTCAAAATATCTAATCTAATCTAACCTCAGGGCCATGATGTGGTGGCACGACTTTAATCTGAGAACTGGAGAGGCAAAGGTAGACAGATATCTGAGTCCAAGGCCAGCCAGATATATGCTCTATTCCAGCACAGCCAGGGATACACAGAGAAACCCTGTCTCAAAATACAAACAAATAAACAAAAAAATTAGTATCTGTTTTTATCAAATAATAAAATCCACTTTACTCTCTTTGGAATCATTTAGGTCCAGATATATTCAAGGAAATGCCTCTAGGCAGAAGGCAAGAACAGTTGTTATATGACCAACGGCATACACTATTTGTTATCTTTTTATCATGAATCGTATCACTGTTCTGCCCATGGCTCTCATAAATTAAAGATTTTTCCTTCATTTATTTTGCTCTAGTTGTTAATTGTTTACAATTAAGGATTAACCTTGCCAGGAATCAGTGCTGGCTATGACTAGGTTCCAGAAAGAAGGCAAGGAGATGTGAGGGAGAATTGAAGCATGATGTGGGAAGTCCTTCTGTCTATTTGTTGCTTTTGTTGGTCATTGAATAAATCTGTTTCAGTCAGTCGCTTAGTAGAATAGGGCAAGGTGGAATTTCAAAGCAGAAAAAGGAGGAGAAAGTAAATGGAGTTAGAGAGAAGCCATGTAGCCACCAGAGGGAAAAGATGTGAGCTGACAGCTGGAACCTTGCTGGAAGGACATGAGCCTTATGGTAAAATATAAAATAACAGAAATGGGTTAATTCTAGATGAAAGAGCTAGCTAGCAATACACGTAAGCTATTGGTCGAACAGTATTGCAAATAATATAGTTTCTGAGTGATTATTTCTTTGTCTGTGCAACCAGGAACAAATAAGTAGCCTCCACCTACAAATTGATGCCTAGTGCTGTGGCACAATGGTCTTGTACCCTGTAAAGATTTGTCCCTTGTATTGGCTTAATAAAATGCTAATTGACCAGTAGCTAGGCAGGAAGTATAGGCAGAGCATCCAGAACAGAAGAATTTGGGGAAGAGAAAAGGCTCAGTCTACAATCATCTACAGAGGAAGCAAGATGAGAATGCCTAACTGATAAAAGGTACCAAGCTATGTGGCATACACAGACAAGAATTATGGCTAATTTAAGATATACGAGCTAGTTAATAAGAAAACCTGGACTAACAAGCCAACTAGTTTATAATTAATATAGGGCTCTGTGTGCTTTTTTAGGGCTAAACAGCTGAAGGACCAGGCAGGACAGAAACCCCCAACAACAAATGGCACCAACATGGACAACTACATCCACATAAAACCTAAGAGATCTTGGGAAATAATTCTAGACACAAAAGAACAGAGTTAAACACAGCTTCTTGGTAGCAGCATTTTCTCAGTTGGGCTCTGTTTGCTAGAGGCAAACATGTCTCGTTTAAGAGAGGCTTCCTGACTCAGCTTTAGCTGCAAAAACCTTGCAGTCCTTTTAAGAGGCCTCACCACCAAACATTTAAATAGTGTTCATGAATAGCCAACAGCATACTTCTTGGTGGTAACAGGAACTTTGAAACTCCATAGAGCTGTGGCAATAAATATGGCTCCTGCTAGTACCTCTGACATGAAACTAGACTCTCAGAAAGCTAAGGAATGGGGTGGATCCAGTCGTCAAAGCCACGGCTTTAGTCTTAGCCATATCACTTAGCAAATTAAAGACTCGTGTGGTCAGAAAAAGAGAGATATACAATAAAGATAGATTCAGATGAAAAAAAACCTCTAAACAGTTTACCATGTACTTAAAAAATATATGTAGGCTTGGGGGAGAAAAGAAAAAGGATAAAGTCCTTAAAAAGCAAAAAACTAAAGAGAGTAGTTGGGTGTGGTGGCACACAACTTTAATCCCAACACTTGGGAGGCAGAGGAAGGTGGACAGTCTGGTCTACAGAGTAAGTTCCAGGACAGTTAAAGATATATAGAGAAATCCTGTCTCAAAAAAAATTTAAAAATAAAAATAAGGGAAACTTAAAATAAAGCCACATAAAGGTGGAAAATATGCAGAGAATCTTGATACTGTATCTTATTGTGTTGTATTTGAATTGTTGTTTGATGGCTGAGGAAAGAGCAACAACTGCTAAAAGACATTTGATCATACATGCTGCTGTATTAATCTAACATATATATACATATGTATATATATAGAAAATGTCTGACTTCAAAATTTAACTCAAAATATATGTTACTTTGGAGAAGAGGTTTTGCTTTTGTTTCTATGGGAAATGAAAGGCTGTGGATTCATTCTGGGCTAATAAAAATCAGGTTTGATCAAGGAAGACCCCCTCCTGAAAAATATCCAATAGAAGAGGCTGGCTCAGAAGATTCAACATTTCAGAGAACCTCTGTTGGAGTTTCCTCTGAGTTCTACATCCAAAACAGCCTCAAGAATGCTGACTGAGATGATCAAGCCTTACCAAATATTCCAATCAGGAGTTGACCATAATCCTAAATATTCTTAAGGTCCCCATAAGATTACCAGTACCCCCAATCAGCAGGAAGTAGCCTAGAAAACTATGTACACATTCCAAAAAATGAATTATGGATGTTTGTCTTTGTTTAGAGTGTTGGTTACAAGTTGTTATGGATAATAGGCAGGAAAAAAAAGCTAAATGAAGGAGATTAGATTCAGAGTTCTTGTTTGGAAAAAATTGGGGGGGGTGAGTTCTGTAGGACAATAATCTTGTACCTTGTTAAGATTTGTCCCTTTTATTGGCTTAATAAAATGTTGATTGGCCAGTAGCCAGGCAGGAAGTATAGGCAGGGCATCCAGAACAGGAGAATTCTGGGAAGGGAAAAGGCTCAGCCTACAGTCATTAACAGAGGAAGCAAGAGGAGAATGTCTCGCTGATAAAAGGTAGCAAGCCATGTGCCTAACACAGACAAGAACTGTGGGCTAATAATGTAGGCCTCTGTGTGCTTCTTTGGGACTGGACAGCTGTAGGACTGGGCAGGACAGAAACCTCTGTCAATAGAAGCAGACATTATGGTTGAGAGAATCTTGAAGCCTGACTGATTTGCAGCCAGATTGCTTCTTTATTTATGCAGAATTCAGAAAGTAGAAATAGGTTTATGTTGTGACAAAACATAGGTCCTATCATTTCTGCTCTCAAACGTGTTTAACTCCCTCATTTATCTTTTAGTAATCATTCATAAATCGCAACAAAATTGTTATCTCTTACAATAATTTTTACACATCAACCCATAACCCAACTTTTAGGCAACTCTTGTGGTTTCAAGGACAGACACTAGATAGAAAATCTTCAAGCCAGCCTGGACAAATTGGCATGTCGTGAGAAGTGTATGATCAACTCTTAATGGTCACAATGCCCAAGAAAATCTTCAGGACAAAGCTGCTGCAGTTATTATTAAAATTTTGGGCATAATACAATATAATAAACATTATATATCTTTATAGAATGTATTTATATATCTAATCCTGACATCCTTTTGTTCTTTGGTTATTATATGACAACACAGTGCCATTGCAAGAGCTAACTTGTCTAAGAAATGGAGGTCCTGACACCTCATTCTTTTTTATCATCTTTCCACACCATTATTTACCCATCAGTATGAGTCTCTTAGTAAGGCAGAGGTAACTTCAGCTAATCTAACTTTGTTAAGTGTAGCCATGTAATCACCTGAGCATAGAAGAAAGAGGCTTGTAATCTGAACTGATCAACTCCTCTAGCCCACCAAATCTTGCTGATCTTTTATAATTTACCTATTTTGATTATCTTTTCCCTGGGTAAGTGCAGGGGTGTATGTTTTAAAAAAATATCTGCCATGCAGTGGTGGCGGTGCACACCTTTAATCCCAGCACTCAGGAGGCAGAGGCAAATGAGTCTCTATGAGTTCAAGGTCAGCCTGGTTTACAGAGCAAGTTCCAGGACAGGCTACAAGTTAACAGAGATATCCTGTCTCAAACAGACATATGACAAACAGATCTCATTAAGAGATCTCTGGCTTCTTTATGTACATCACTACCTCTAAGTGATAAGGAAGACCTTCACTTAAATAAGGATAATCCCCTAAAATCAACAGTTGAGGGGCAGTATGCTCAGGAATTTCCTTGGAAAATCTTAGAAGTCATACTCCTGGGAGAAGGTATAAATGATTCATAAGAAATCTTCAATTAATCCAATATTCCCAAATTTTACAATTATTAAAAGTCCATCCCCACAGTCAAGTTCTGCTTGTATTATTCTTGCTAGCGAGGAAGCCTCATAGCCCAGTGTAAGGCCTAAGAAAAAAGGCCTTTTTTGCTTATTTGCTTATTTGTGGGATAAGCAGAGAACTATAGGCATTTCTATAGTCTCTCGGGCTGCCAGATTAAATTCAGGTAAAATGTAATACAATATTAAATAAAGAAAAAAATCAGTGTTGGTTGGAGGAAGCTTGCCTCTAAAATAGGTCAGATTGATGTCCAGTGGGAAGGGCTCTACGTTACCTTCTCACCTCTGATGTCTGGCTGCCTTCTGATATATGGAGGGTCTTTCTTACATGAAAGTCATTTATGTGGCCAAGACTTTCATATTTGATCCTCTTATAGCCTTATCCTATATATTTTTATTGGATGATATCTAGTCTCATGGCTTCTGCTTAAATATGTTCAGGGGCAATGTCCATTTATACATATTGCTCTGTCCTTAACTTCAAAATTCATTTTTCAGTGAATTCCTAAGTAAAATCTACTTATGGAGCTTCCAGTCTACATTACATTCAAAACCAAGTTTACTTTTATAAGCAAATACTCTAATCCTTCTTCGGTATTTCTGTTTTTAGCCAATGCTGTCTATCTATGTAAGCTGGAAGCATCAGACAGCATGTAGTAACCCTTCATTGTCTCTCTTTATTCACTTCAAGTACTGTCATTCCATCTCCTACAGTTCTCTTCCATTAAGGGAATTCTTTGTGTGTATGTATTTAGGAGTGTATATGCCATGACATTTGAATGCATTTGTGGATGTGTGTGTGTGCCTGTGTTGTGTGTGCACATGTGTGTCAGAGGACAGATTTTAGGATTCATCTCATTCCTTCCACAGTGAGTTCTAGGGATCAAACTCAGGTCACCAGGCTTGTATGACATATATTTTACTTGCTGAGCCATCCTGGTAACTATTTCTTCTTGAAAAACTGTGTGTGTGTGTGTGTGTGTGTGTGTGTGTGTGTGTGTGTGT
>NC_022034.1:29885161-29887158 GCF_000317375.1 Microtus ochrogaster | reverse complement strand
CAGAGGGCTGACGGTGATCTGTAAGTTTTTTCCCCTTTAAATAAATACTACCCTATTAATCATAATTCCAAACTGCTGTGGCATTGTTTGTGACTTACGCCTTCACATATTTAATGAAAAAAGCCAATGAATTTGAAAAAGTAAGGGCGTTATGTGGGGGACTCAGAAAGGATTGAAAAGGATGAGAGAAATGACATGTGAAATGAAGTTTTAAAAAGGCATAAAAAGGTAAAAAAATGTAGAATTATGAAGTATAAAATATGTTTAAAATAGTCTATTTTATCAAAATACTCTTTTTGAAAAAAATGTTAATCTCTTTTCATCTGGAATATGAGGCAGCTTTCATTTCCTGCTGTACCCAATATTATCATTCTTGTTTATCTTCACAGGTGAACAGACCAAAGTAACTTCAGAAATTTTCATTTGCAGTATGTTTTGACAAGGCAAATAAAAGGCACCAAATTCAGGAAGCTTCAGAGATCAAATTGAGCTGAAGTTTGTCATGAAATTTAAACAATTCACTGGAGAAGGTTCTATCAGTTACATGTTTGGACATGATCTTGTAGCCAGCACTTCCAAAGACTTCAGTCTGGTTGTTAGGAAGTTTACTGCAATGTTCAGTACTAAAGTACCAGCAAAAATGGAAGAGGAAGAAATGGGGAGAAAGGAAAAAGATATAAGGAGAAGAGGCTTCAAATATTTCCTGTTTGGGAGCAGGGAAAGACAAGAATACATGGGGAGATGGTAAATGAAAAGTAATTGGAGTGATGGACATAAAGCCCATAGTGAGGGACACAGAGAAAGCAACTATGTGGAGATCTCATTGCAAGACAGGTAGGTACAGGAACTCCAGAAGGGCGAGAATATTTCCATTTTGTTCTCAATTCATTTGGAAATAGGCTTGCACTTCTAACAGAATAAACCAGAGAGAGAGAGAAATGAGCTAATGGGATGAATATCTCAAAAATGAGAATGTAAGGTCCTGACTAAGGGAATGGGAGATTGGGAACTAGAAAGGAAAAAGTTGGGAGCTTTTGTGGGAAAAGCCACAGCTGCGTGAAAGAATTTTAGAGGTTGTGTAATTGAGTAGTATTTAAGATTCAAACTTAACTCTCTGTGGAACTTAGTTGGATTTCAGAAGCTAGAGAAGGTAATTCAGAGGAAAACATGGGGTGTGTGTGTGTGTGTGTGTGTGTGTGTGTGTGTGTGTGTAATCAATGTGTGTATGTTTATAGATGTGTATGGGCATGTCCATGTGGAGACCAGAGGTTGGTATTTGTTGTTGTAACAGGGCCCCAGACCTTAGTAGGCTTCCATTCACTGATAGAACTGATGGAACTACCATTCAGGATGTAAAACTCAGCATGCAGATAGCACGACCCAAACTAAAATCCAAGTCCATAGTTATGGGAAAGTCTAAATGTACTATCCTTGCTTTTTAGCTTCTATAGTTCCACTTCTGGTTAACTGTTCTTGTTAACTGAAGTATGTCAGCCCAGGGCATAGTTTTTGTGCTTAAAAGCTCATCCTAGGAAGGGTTCTAGGTTACATTTACATTGGGATCCCAATGTCCCTGTGTAGTCTCAGGTCAGTTAATAAAGACTTTCTATTGGCTTAAACCCATGTCTAAGCTTCTTCTCTGTCACACACTTCTGGAGGCCCCAGCCAGATCGCAGAGATCAGATATCAAGATACCAAGGGTCTCAGAAACCTTTGGAACAAAAAAGAGTGTGGTGGTCAGGGGACTCCTAGGGGGTGCACAACCTGAGATGTCCCAGGTCCCCAGGGATCCCTTTGATCAGTCACTGCCTACTTCTTCAGAGGAGTCTGACACATCTGCCCCAAAAGGAAACAAATTAGAAAGTCATCTGGTCTCTTAATTCTGGAGGTAAGTCTGGTTCAGAAGCCTTCTGTTTGCACACATAGGGGAGGTCAGACATGGCTACTGTTCCAGTGTCCATGATCCATCTCTCTCTCTCTCTCTCTCTCTCTCTCTC
>NC_022034.1:29881167-29885061 GCF_000317375.1 Microtus ochrogaster | reverse complement strand
GTGTGTGTGTGTGTGTGTGTGTGTGTGTGTGTGTGTGTATGTGTGTTCTATGTGGGGTTTTTGTCAGTTTTGTTTCCCTGTATTGACAAGTGGCATTCTCTGATATGAGAACCCCCTGGCTTAAGACCTGTGGCCCCTCCTATTGAGAAGTTAAATCCGTTTGGCTCTTCCAAGTCACCCAGAGAAACACAAAAAGAAGCCACCTGTCCAACTCCAGGAGCAAGAGCACTTGCTTGTTTTGTTGCTTGGCTCCCACTCAAGGTCAGGGTTGGTCCCTGTGTAGAAGTGGGGAGAGGCTGGGCTTCTCATACAGGGTCCCAGTCATTTAAGTGGAATGCACACTGGGAGGGGGAAATAGTTTGCCCATGTGAGCATTCCCTCTGCTCCTTTCCTTACATGCTCTAAGCAGCCCCAGAAAGGGGAAAAGATCCCCTGGGCTGAGCCCCCTCCCCAAAAAAGAGAAAGTTCCACTCCTTTCTCTTTCATCATTTATGTCTCCTTATTAATCAATGATCCATAAAACCTACCATTCTCTGAAGGAGAAAAAAAAAGCTCCAGAGCTAGGAAAGGAAATCAATGCATTGTGGACAGAAGGAATTTTCCCTTCTGTCCAACACTGACCAAGGAGACTTTAAACAATGTTCTCTAGGTCATTTGAAAGGGTTAAAGACAGCTGCTAAAAACAAAGTCTTTTGTCACCCAGATATTAGAAAAAAATGGCATAAAGATTTTTTTTAAAGTTAAAGATATTAATAGGTCGGGGATATGGGAGGTGATGTATGCTATGAATATGTTGTATTGCTATTAGTTAATAAAGAAGTTGCTTTCAGCCAATGGATTAACAGAGTAAAGCCAGGCTGAAGGAGATATAGAGAGAGAGGGAAGAGTCAGGGAGAAGTCATGTAGCTGCCCTCAGGAGACAGATGCCTCTGCTGGAGCTCACCAGAACCTTTCCAGTAAGCCACAGCCACATGGCAAGACACAGATTAATAGAAATAGTTTAATTTAAGATATAAAGGTTAGCCAGAAATATGCTAAAGCTATTGACCAAATGGTATTACAATTAGTACAGATTTCTGTGTGATTATTTCAGGAGTCTTGGCAGCCAGGAAATGAACAAGCAGCCTTCCTCAACAAATTGGCACCCAACGTGGAGCTCAAACCCACAACCCTGAGATTAAAAGTCTTATGCTCTACTGACTGAGCTAGCCAGGAAACCTAATCTGAATGCTGGGAGAAAGAAGGTGGAGTGAGGAGAAGCCATGTAGCCGCATCAGGAGACAGATGCCTCTTCAGGAGCCCACCAAAACTATATCAGTGATGCACAGATTAATGGAGATAGGTTAGTTTAGGATATAAGAGTTAGTCAGAAACACATTTAAGCTATTGGCCAAACAGTATTGCAATTAATACAGATTTCTGTGTGATTATTTCGGGAATCTGAGTGGCCAGGAAATGAATAAGCAGCCTCCCCCAACAAATTTCAGTTGTTGGAGGTAACTTAAAGGGTGTTTAACGATAGAGAACTGACTGGTACAAGACTTGTTGCATAAATTGAAAGCCACTGTCACCATCTCTAATGATGAGGCACAGTTAGACTTACAGATACATAGCAAAATTTTGCTGTCTTACCCTCTATCAGAAGAAAAAAAACCCCAGAACTGGCCCAATAACAAGCTCTTATAATTGTTCAACTAACCAGTTAAGCTACCTCCATCCAGATTAAACAATACCCAATGACCCTGAATAAAAGGGAAATTGTAGCCCATATTGCCTGGCGTGAAGAAATAGGCATCCTGGTGCCCTGCCAGTCACCCTGGAATATGCCCCTCCTACCTATGAAGAAATCTGGGACCTCTGATTCTTATGAGTCTGATTCTTCCAGAGAAACAGATATACATTGTGTTGAACCTGAAAGATGTGTTCTTTAATCTATCATTGGCAAAGGTGAGTCAACCCACCTTTGAGTTTCAATGGAGAGAACCAGAGGAAGGGTACAGTGGGCAACATACCTGGACCAGGTTCTCCCCAGATTCAAAAACATTAAATACAGACTTCCTGCCCTTCCATCAGAGGTTTCCTATGAGAATAGGATCATAAAAGGGCAACTGAAGGGCTACTGAAAGACATTGGGATACAAAAAGTCAGCTAAAAGGTCCAACTTTGTAGAAGGCTACCTATCTTTGCTACCAGCTGAAAGGAGGCAAAGAAGCCTGTTCACAGTAGGATTTCTGCCCTCCTTCACATCCCAGCTCCGAAGACTAGGAGACAGGTCCAAGAATCCCTAGACGCAGCTGGATATTGCTGCTTCTGGATATCAGAGTTTGTGAAGTCACTACAGGTCCCCCAGTCTTCCATAAAGGCTATTCACTGGACTATTGAGAGACCCAGCTGACCTGTGAAGCTGCCACCAGTTACCCCTTGTTTGAGCCCAGTGATACTGTCTGGGGCAAACAAGTAGCCAAAGGGGTACTGAAATCCACTGTGCAGTGATTCTTTCCACTCCTCTGGCTGAGAAGATAGCTCACATTACACTGTGGATCCACCACACCCAGGTCAAGAAAACAGAAGCCACAAACACTGCCAAATGGTCTGTCTCTGAACTGTGGGGACATTAAAATTAAGGTTTCAGTGGTCCCCAGGCCCTTCTACTCCTTGGCCCTCTACATCCTCATAAATAACGTTTGGTATGAATACAGGATCATGGTCCACACCCCATTGTACTCAGGCCTAGACCCGGGAACTTTGGAAGATGGATAGATACAGGAGAAGGGATGGCTATATGTCTATAGACCACATCCCATACTCCATCTTGACCTTTACTTGCTGATGTCTATTTTAAGCATTTGGTTGTATGGAGAAAAAAATATGGGAATTA
Organism: Microtus ochrogaster; assembly: GCF_000317375.1. NCBI lineage: Eukaryota > Metazoa > Chordata > Mammalia > Rodentia > Cricetidae > Microtus > Microtus ochrogaster. The sequence continues at coordinate 29,882,183 of NC_022034.1, read as the reverse complement.
TCTTTTGAAATAAGAATACAGAGTTTATAAATCTATGTATATCCTGCAGCTACCTCCTCACTTCCAGATGTCAGAAACAAGGGAATTTACACTGCAAAATTTAGAGTTGTAAAACTGAGAATTCTGAAACACACACACACACACAACAACAACAACAACAACAACCACAACAACAACAACAACAAAACTGCTTTTAAAAGATTCTGGATTTTTGGAAACAGAAAAAAAACCTGGGGAATCAGACTCTATGCCATAAAAAGGGACCTTAGGGGATAGGAGACAGTTAATCCTTTCCATTCAAAAATCAGCCAGGATTGCTGGTTATGCTTAGACACCTGACCCCTGCACTACACAGAATAAGAACTAACCAGACTGTCTGCCCATTGACTGACAAAACTCACTGTGACTGCAGGCAGCCCAAATTAATGTTAGAGGACTTATAGAGACTAAAATTTGTCTAATATTCAAAACCTTTAATCTGGGCATTTGCCATTATTCTGATGCCTGCCATTCTATCTTCTTGGGTAATTCATCTGGATAACAGCACTACTGGGTCTGAGGCTACTTGATAGGCTTACACTAATGTTTTGACTAAATATCCCTGTTCTGATGCTTTCAAAACTAAGCAGATATATTGATCAGGACTTAGAGGTATTAAAAGCTTCTATTTCTAAATTAAAACAAGTTAGGTTCCATTGCAGAATTTATCCTACAAAATTGGAGAGGCTGAGAATTTTGTGAGATAAGAAAGAAAGAAAGAAAGAAAGAAAGAAAGAAAGAAAGAAAGAAAGAAGAAAGAAAAAAGAAAAAAGGAAGGAGAAAAGAAAGACAGAAAGAAAAAAAAGAAGTCAAGAAGTCAAAAAAGGAAGGAAGGAAGGAAGAGAAGGAAGGAGAAAAGACAGGCAGAAAGAAAGAGAAGGAAAGAGAAAATACAGACAGAAAGAGTCAAAAAGAAAGAAAAGAAAGGAAAGAAGACAGACAGATGGAAGGAAGGAAGGAAGGAAGGAAGGAAGGAA